>NC_056735.1:1241637058-1241659558 GCF_019279795.1 Protopterus annectens | reverse complement strand
AAAAATTGAGAGTTCAGGCCTTGGGAGGAGGCAGAGATGCCAGGATAGGAATAGTCTGGATCCTGCACCCCAGAAAGACATGGTCCTGAGGAGTAAAGAAAGGGCTTTTTAAAATTTATAGTCAACTCCAAGCCCTGCAGAAGGAAACTTGCAAATTGAAGGTTTTACAGCAAAGTTTCCTGAGAGGATTCCTCAAACATGAGGTCATACAAGTAGGGAGACACATGGAGCCCCCTTAGCCTGCAAAAAGCAATCACAGGAGTGAGGAATTTGGTCAGTACCCCTAGGGCAGTAGAAAGGCCAAATGGCAAAGCAGAGAACACCATGTAAGCCTGCAGAAGAGGAAAACAAAGCCTGAAGGGACAGCATTCATAAAGAGGAAACCTTCAAAAATGTATTTAGATTATCTAAAAGTGGTCTCAAAGTACCCTCTTTCCTGCTGGTATGAAGAACATTCAAAATTAAAACCCCTCCCCCTTTTGGAAACTGGAACTTCTTTAATTGTGCCCTGAATCAAGAGAGCCTAAAGCACCGCTGGAAAGGATGACGACTGATCCAGAGGGGGCTGAAGATTTCCCATAAAAGGTAGAGGAGTTTTGCAGACCATGAAATACCCTTGGTGGACAATGGACAGAACCCAGGAGTCCAGAGTAATATTTAAACAGGGAAAGAGAGAGAAAGGCAAAGAGGAATGTGGCTTGGAGGGAATGAGATAGACAGCACCTGGTTTGTCAGGAAAAGGAGACTTCTGGAGCACATAGGCGAGTAGCTTTAGCAGGTGGAGCCCACTTCCCACCTTTCTTGCCCATGAGGGAGGGCAGGATTAGATTACCTATGGACAATGGGTGGCTTATGGGGGAATTTCTTTGAAACTTTGGTACAAGAGAACCAAAACATGCTTAACGTCCTGTAAAGCTTTGCCCTTATCCTTAAGAGACTTAAGACACTTGTTTGGTGAAGCTGTTGCTTACTTATTACCCATAGTAGCATCCATCAACTTGGCTTTAATATCAGGCAAAGGTTGAAGTCTAAGCAAAGAACATCTCATCACAGACCCAAAGGCAGCAGCCCTAGAAGCAGCATCTGCAGCATCATAATTACACTTGATGGAATAACGAGCCACCTGGGAGAGCATAAGTCCTCCCTTCAGAGTCTGGAAGATCAGAAATTACCCAAGAGGTCGGAGAAAGAAGAACCAACACGAACCTGGACATATGGGTATAAGTGACCACCTAAAAACTGAAGTAGAAGAGGTATAAACCTTTCTCCCCAACCTTTCTGTGGCTCTATCTTTATCAGAAGTCAATAACTTAGGAGACAATAGCAACTGAGATAGCTTGTCAGAAGCTACAGGCAACACTGAAGGGTCAGCAGAAGGGCACTTCAAAATTTATAGTCCTCTAGCACCTTATAAAACCTACCAAGTTTCTTGGGAGTATGCAGCTGCGAGTCAAGAACATTAGAAAAGGCATCCAACAATGCAGCTACAGCAGAAGGCCTGGGACAGACCATCTGCAGAGTTTATACCTTTTCTGCACCTCAGAAACCTGACCCCAATCACATTTTAAATCATTCTAGAGACTGTGTGCCAAGGAGCATCAGGACCGACTCCTCTTCCTCTGACCCATAACCTAAAGGAGATGGAATTTGAGAGGAGGCAAAGGATTCCTCATCTGAATCCGCCTCCTCCTCAGAAGAATCCTGCTCCGTGGGTCTTTTAAGGGGAGTACAGGATGAAGGAGGAGCTGAAACAGAAATATCCTAAGGAGGTTTTAGTCTTCAAAGCATTAAACAACCCAGAAGGAAATTTTGCCACTCTTAAGAGCTGGACCAATATGCTTAGTTTAATGCTTTTTCTTTAAGGGGATGTCCACCTTATGAAACGTAGATGGCTCTGACCCTGGACAGCCATTCAATAATGGTAGTAAGGTTTTCCTCCCAGACTAAAGTTTGAGGAACACCTCTAGGCCCTTCAGAAATAATTAGCTGCAGCTTCCCGAACATCCGATCCAGACGTCTACAAGGCCTCCAAGGACGTGCCTAAGAAAACTGGCAAAGGAACCCTTGTATTAGACACAAATAACTAGATTGATAACAATAAGTAGAATGAGGCCACAAAAGTTTGGACTGCAGATTAGAGACTGCCTTCCCTACCATCACAGATTGACAAACAGAAATAAGGGAGTCCTTACTGAAAGACCTGCTCTGGTAGAGTTCAGTCAAATCTGGAATAGAAGCTGCTGTTACAAAAGGGATAATTAGTATAGCATTCAAAATCGCACAACTACAATATTTTTTAATACTCTCCGATTCTTAAATAGCAACTGAAATGGCAGTTTACAAATGAACAATGGGAGGACACAAGTATGTCTCTCAAGTATGCAACAAAGTCCAGAAAGTTTGGCATTTTTGCTTGAAAGTATATGCATGGGTATTTTTACTCCACAGGCAGACTTCAAAGAATCTTTTCTCAGGCAAACAGAAAATGTTGAGGATGAGATGGAGAATAAAGTAGTAACTGGGAAAATGTTTTTTGTGTGTGTAATGATTTGGCAAATTTTAAAAATTTCCCTACAGAATGCTCCGTCAAATACTGGGGAAACAAATGGCTGTAAATAAGAAAATTATTATTTTGAGCTGGAGCACATGACTTGAGTTGCCTAGCCACAGTAAGGCCTTACGATCAATTCTAGTGGCTGCCAAAAGTCAGTAACTACAAAATGGAAACCAAAATCTAAGCGAACTGTACTTGAACTACTGAATATTGCAGAACAGATACAACTGAAGTGGAATATAAAAGGAAAGGAGCAAAATAACAAAAATAAATGGAATTTATGGGAACAATATACACTGAGTAATTTCTCAGTCTGTTTTTCATCACTTCCCTGCACTTGTCTCAGTGGTGTGCAGCAGCCATTAACTCTGTTTCGGTTTTTGTGAATTTATACTGTATAAGGTTGCAAGCCCTGGTTAAAAACAAAGCACCAAGTACATTCCAGAGCAGCTTAAAGCTTGATAACCCTTCACTAAATGGTCAACACTGTCCTGCCAAAGGCCATTACTTAAATGTATATTAAATACCTTAAAATGTCTGCAAATTCTGTTTTTAAAGGCAGTCTGCAAATCAGAGACATTCTGTTGCCATATCCCCTCACTGTTAATTTCTGCCTCCATGTATTTTCTATCCCTCCCTCCAATTCCTACAGTTTCATTTAACTTCAGTTTAGTGAAATATACATTTATCATTTATTGCATAGCCACTCGTATTTAGTAGACTCCCATTTCAGCCTGTGCAACCTATTCGTTACCCTCCTTCCCCCAACTCCCATGACTATTACAAGTGTTCCAACGGTTGCACTGTGGCTACTAGGAATATTCTTGAGATTCCTCAGTTTCACTACCCTCCAACTTCATCTCCTTAAACCCTGTTCATAATTCAACAGCTACTGAAATTCCCTTAAATGCCATTACTTACAGCTTCTGTGATTGATTTTTTTTACAGTGATGTATGAACTGGTCCTGCCAGCTCTGCTTCGGCTCACTCCGCTCCCCTACCCTATGAACCCACCCACTCCCACTACCCCTACACTTGTACTTCATAACTCCACCCACTTTTTCAGATAACCGCTCACACCACCCACCTCATTAACCCTATTCCACCCCCAAACACTAAAATTTCCCTCTTTACACTAACAATTTCTCTTCAACTGTATCCTAATTTACCTAGCAATGCTTTTAATATCCAGCCTAGCAACTCAATCATCCTTAAACATGTAGCTTCGCTACCTGCTCAAACAATCAGATGCCTTAAATGCCACTCACCAATCTTATCTTAGCAGTTTCTCCGATATCTCCGCACCATTTCTCTATACCCTCAAATAGATTCAGATCCAAAACTCCTAAACACTTCATATGGCAAACCTTACCTTATACCGTTTACATACACTTCTCAAAAAAAAAAAAAAAAAAAAAAAAAAAAAAAAAAAATTATTCTACACTACCTGATCTCAATATTGCTTCATTATGGAGAAATCCACCCCAACCCAGGTCTGTAAACTCACCAAGACACTAAAACGTGTCCAAAAAACGTAATTATTCCCCTTAACCTTAAAAACATATACAATAATATCCCGCTTCCATGCTAGGATACACCAGCACAAACAAGACATCCTAGCCCTAACTGAAATTTGGCCAAATCCTACCATAAAAGGCTCTGAAGTAGTACCACCCAAGTATGGCATAACTAGTTTAAACAGAAACCATAAGAAAAGTGGAGGAGTAGCCCTACTCTACCTCTACACCATTAACACAACTCTAAACACCAACACCCCTTTCCCTAACACTGAAATACTCGTATCCTTTGTAAACCTTAACAGTACCAAACTAATTTGCATCATTGCTCTCTATATTCCTCAAAGCCAAAATATATCCACATTAAAAGACATTATCCTGGACTTCCCAGACAATCAAGCAGGAAACAATTATTTAGGTGACTAACAGACTGATGGAGATTCGAATGAGATGGATTGCCAAAAAAGCATCAACCTCTATGGTTATTCTCAACTCCCCTACTAGGCACAATGAGTACACTCAATCTACCTTAGACTGTATTCTGGGTGTCTCACTCTGCCAAATGCCCTCAGTGACCACCTACCCACATTTACCATTAGAACCAATGTATACCTACCAAAACACACAATTAAATCCATCCATAACCAAACTAATTCTACCCAAGACAAATTCAATGAATTACTTCACAAAATAAAGTTGTCACCACTAAAACATCTCCCACCAGATGAAGCTGTGGAGTCCCAACACCAGCTTTCTAAAAGTACTGGACACTAGCTCCACTATGCACTAAAAGAAAAACTAAAATGAATTCTATCCCTTGGCTAAGGTTTGTAAAAATCTAATGAAAAAAGGGACAAAGTCTGGGGTCCCTGGAAGCAAAGTAAAAAAAAGAAATGGATCTCGCACTTCAATCGTGAAACCAAGCAAATAAACAGGTTGCCAAAGATAAACGATCATACTATACCCACCTACAACAGGACCACAAAACTAATTAAAAAAATGGACTTCAAGCTCAACCCTACTTAACCCTGGTACAAATAATACCTCCACTTTTCACTTAATGTTCCTTCTCAAACTAAAAACTTAAACATCCACTTCATACTATTCATAGTGGATCTAATCTCCAACACTCGCAACTCCAGCCCCTCCTCCTCTTCCTACAACTCCCCTTAATAGTAGGCCTTCATCTTGTTCTGACCTCCACCTTAGCAGCTGGTAACTCCTTTCAGAAAACTCTCCTTAGAACCAATACATGCAGGCCTTAAAAAAAACACACAACTTCTGCTTAAGCTTAGACCTTGCTCTACCTCTACAGACAACCTCCCTCCCAGTTAACTTAAATTAGCTGCAGACTCAATTGCTTATGCAATCAGTATCTTGCTCAATAGATCTATTTCGGAATCTTTAGTGCCGAAAATAAGGAAAATGTCCTGTATCATCAGCATTCACAAAGGTGGTAAACCTACTGAGCTGACCCACTTCAAACCCATAGTCATTCCATCTCCAAAATATTATGTATACACCAAATAATGAAATACTTATTGCAAAACAACCTTTAAACACATATACCAAACATGATTTCTGCCCAGGCCACAGCACATCCACAGCCCTCCAATCCTTTACTGAACCTATAAACAGAGCGGGAGACAAGTTACTTTCCATCTCCTACATTTCTTGACCTTTCTAAGGCATTTGACACAGTCTCACATTACTTGCACTAGCATCTTAACCCTACCAACCTACAATGCTTCCATTGTTACCTGCATGAATGCAACCAAGCAGTAAAGTGGCTAAATAAAATCTCACCCTTTTTATACAACCCCACTGGAGTCCAAGGCTCTATCTTTAGTCACCTGCTCTTCAATACATTTACAAATGACCTACCCCTAGTCTCAATCCACTGAAACACTCACAGTATGCAGACGACTCCACTATTACCCTGCATGTCTCCTACACTACCCCAATTTCTCAACATCACACAACAAATTTTCTGCATTTGAACCTTGGCTAACTACCAACTATTCCTAAACCCAAACAAAAACTAAACTGGTCTTCCTACCAAAGTTGCTCTATGGATGTAAATCATTTCCAACTACACTTGGCTGACAATACCATTCTTGAAATGGTCCACTACACTCAACTGCTAGGTGTACTTATAGATGATCAGTTAAAGTCTGATCTCCATTTCCAACAAAATAGCACACAAACAAACTTTGCATCCTCTACAGAAACACACTCCCTAACCTAACCACCAAGATCACCCTTTCGAAAACTTTCCTACTACCTACTACTTTCCTTCTATATGGGACCTCAACTATTTCTAACAGATTTTCATTAAATCTGAAATGGACACCAAAGTGGCAAAGTTTGCCACAAATTCCAAAGCTAGCACTCACTGTACACCACTACAAATGCTAGACTAGCTAAAACTCCCCAATCACTTCCTCTATATCCACCTCAACACTACACAACATAATCAACAAGTCCCTAGCATGCCCTGCTCGGAACATAATCAAACCTTACAACCCCAACAGAACCCTTAGGTCTGAAGATAAGCTTCTCACAATCTCCAAAGCCTATACTCTCACACTGTTGCTAGAGCGTGGAACTCACTCCCACTGTTGACCAGAAGTATTCCTGAGCTAGTAGCTTTTAAAACAAATCCCTAAAAGCAGCATCTACACAGTTCTTGGCTAAGCTAATACTCTGCTCCTAGCTAAATCTCTTTTACCTTCTCCCTCCCCTTTCTATATGCCCTGCCTTCTAGCATCTCTCTCCTACACTTTGTTCAATTCAACTAACACTACCTAACATTACCCAACAGTCTTCCAATATTCTTCATATCTAATAATCCACCCTCTCTTCCTTGGACTATGCCTTCTCTGTATAACAACAAAGTGATAAACATCAATTCTGCATTAAAATGAACTATAGTTTTAACTACAGACTTATCATAGCAAAACCTTAGAACAGATTGCCCAAAAACCCTACGGCTAAGTTGTATAACATGTATTATATGTATATATGCTCATATTACTCTACCAATGTTAAAATACTGATTTGCATCTCTCAGCACATGTACCTGTAACAATTTCATGCGTATTATTGCGGTTTTCACTGTTGGAGCCTTTCTCCCTGAGCCTCGGATGAAAATGGGTTCTTTCTGACCCAGACGGAGTGACATTTGAAGGACAGCAGGAACTGCTCAATTTATGGATTGTTGGACTGAATGACAGTTGTTCTAAAGAAAATATATATATATATATATATATATATATATATATATATATATATATATATATATATATATATATATATATATATATATATATATAAAATGAAAAGAAAGTTAGTATGGTTTGTTTTTTCTATTATGGTCTGTGTGGCTGTATCTTGCATGACAACTTAGTGTTTCAAGAAAGTATATCCTAAGAACAGGAATCATGATAATGACAAACTGCATGAACCCTAAAAGCCTGAAATACATTGACTGAAGTCCGAGACTAATTGGAGAAACTCAGGAAAAGGTTCCAGACATAACTACTTTTTCTCAAGTCCAGAAGGTAGCCTAGAAAACAATCCTGTGAGAAGAAATGTGGGAGGATTTCAGAACATTTATCTGCAACTCTAAGTCTACAAAATTTCTTTCCCATGTAAGGGACTATTGCATTTGGGCAAAATGAGTCACCCAAGTAAAATTTGTATGCCATGCAATTTGCAATGGAATATCACATAGGTTACAAGCCTAGCCAAGAGTTTATCCCAAAAAAACAGTCAGCACCTGTCACTCCTGTCAAGGAGGGACACAGGTGGAACCCCTTTGAGAAATTTGTGGTTTTCCATCCACTCATCATGGCTGTGCTTGGAGGGTCAGCGAGGTACTTTGACGTGTATAGGAAGTCTATTCCAGAGATGGGGCAGCCTCCGAGAGGAATCTGCCTCTCCAGAAGGTTTTGTGGATGTCACATAAGATTTAGGCTTTTCAAATGGGTAATGTGCGAGGAGTTAGACTTACAGATACAGAGCATCTCTAGTAGGTCAGGGTCCGATATTGCCTTGTAGACAAGACAGTTCACCTCAGAGCAATCTGTACGATACAGGGTAGAGTGATGGTGTTTTGTCCACACAGGACAAGTGGAGACCATGGAGTCTGACATATTTCTGTAGCTTTTCCAGTTGGTGCAGGTGTTTGTAAAGGTACATACCAAACAGGGCGTTCTACTCAATTACTGGCCTAATGAGGGAGTAGAAGGGTGAAGTAATGACCTTTTTTTCTGGATGCAGTACCTTCACTTAGAAAATGAACCAAGTAAAAGGCTTTGCTGACCACTGCCTTTACATGATGGTCGAATGAGAGACTGTTGTCAATCTGAGTACTCAGGTCTGTCACCACAGGTTGCGTGCTTAGGGGGTTGCTGTTGATGTGGTAAATCATTAAGGGCCATGAATTTGCCCATTGGTATGACAAGTTAAACACAAACATGTATTAAGGACATGATTTTTTGGCACAAGTTATTTGTTGCTGTGAGACCCTCTTTTAGTACATTATCATTTGGGGAGTCAGTGACAGCACCAAACTAACAGCCATTTAAAACATGGTCAGTCACAGGCCTAGTCTTTGCCCATACCTCTGAGAAGTAGATGTCGAACAGTAGCAGTCCCAGGACAGATCCATGGGGAACACCACTAGTGACAGGTCTGCTGTCACAGGTGGAGATGCCTATTTTGACCTTGTGGGCCCTGTGAGCCAGTTGGCCACCCAGCTGATAAGATAGTAATGTATGCCAAGTTGTGTTATCGTTTTGATGATGCCCGAGTGGGGGATTGTGTCAAAGGCCTTCGCCAAGTCAAAGTAAGCTGCATGTACCGACTTACCCTCATCCAAGGCCTTGGAGACGGTCTCCAAGTCAACCAGGTTCAACAGTAAAGATATTCCCTTGATTAATCTGGAATTAAGTAGGTCAAGTGCTTGGAGACTGCATATGCCCTCGTTTAGGGGATCCATAACAATATGCTCCATGGCTTTACAGATCAGACTTGTCAAGCTAATGGGGCGATAGTTTCCAGGGTCAGTAGTGGCACCACCTTTGTGCAAGGGGATGACAATGGCAGTACACCACTCTGCTGGAATAAAGCCTGTACTTATGCTATGGTTGAACAGGGTGCTGAATGGCAAAGCTAGTTCTTGCTGGAGATGGTGCAGAATACAGCCAAGGATACTATCAGGTCCCATGGAAGCTGTGTTCTTTGCCTTGGATAGGGTCTTTAACACCTGATCTACGGAGATGTGAGGTGCGGAACAAAAATCGGGTATGTCAATTGGACCTTTGGGGGGCTGAAGTTTACACTGAACCTATCTGCTAGCAAGATAACTAGAATTTGTTCCTTTTGTTGTAAAGCCTGTTAAAAGGACATCCACCAGACCGGTTTGAGCTTCCTTGAGGAGCAAGTTTTAGTTCTGTTGGGTGATGCAGAGTCCATGCAGTTGCACAGGTGCTTGTATGCTGCATTGCCACACTGTTCAGCATAGTTGTCTGCATCCTCTGAGGGGTACGGTGGTGTGAAGCTGTTGGTACCCTTCCTTCAGAGGTTATAGTCTACTTTTGAAAAGTTTTTTTAGCCTGGTTATGGCTGGGGGAGGAAGTTGGGTGGGATAGAAACTTCAAGTGAGACAATCCAATGATCTGATCTCACAAGAGAAGAACATACAAGAGTGGTGCAGTGTCCGCCCATGTTCATGAGAACCAAGTCCAGAATGCTATTGCCCCTTTGGGGGATGAAACAAGCTGGTCTAGTACTTTAGAAATGATGAAGTCAAGGAATCGTTGGCAGAGGGCATTAGTGCAGGAATACTTCACCCAGTCTATGGTGGGTAGTTGAAGTCACCAAGGAGCAGGATGTTTGGGGTACCTTGATGGAGTCAGGTAGGTCTAGGTAGGAGGAGTGGGTTTTCTGAGTCATGGAGGGGGGTCTATAGCTGGCTACAACATGGATGGGCGTCTTTGTGAACTATCACTTGCACCTGGAGTTAATCCACTGAATCATGCTGGCAATCCAGTCTGACATTTTGTAAGCTTCTTTGGAGTAGTGTCCAACTCAAATGGTAATGGAGAAATAACCCAGAGAGAAAAACAAAAAAAAAACTTATATGGTAATGGGAAGGTAATAAGCACCTTTTAGCTCTCGTGTTACCAAAACCTCCAACAGCAATAGGAGACCTTGCAAGGTAAACATTTTGACCTTTGGTACTTTCACAAACAGGTTGAGAAATAGATCAATCACTAGTCTCCAAAAGGGCTCCTTCCTTTTAGCACCAGATATTCTAAAATTAAGAACACTTTTGCCCACAGAACTGGGGCACTGTCTCTAAGATCACCAAATAAAGTATTAGACTTGCATATGCAAGAAAGGGGGAAGTCAGATTCAGAGAATGAAGGGGAATTCCCCATAAAGGAGTTCAGCTCTCCCACTGCCATCTGTAGCTCTACTACACAACTTTTAGGACCTATTTGTCTGGGACAATCAAATGGCAAAGGGGAAGATGGAGACAAACTCGAACAGTTTCATAGTGGCAAGGAGGAATAATACAATAACTACTCTGAAGTAGACTGTTCCTACTTCTAGAAAGTTCATGCCTTTTTATCAGATCCTTCCAGGTACTTATGTTTAAAGTTCTGCTTGGTAGAGAACAGTTGTGTTTGTGTAAATTCTAAGAAAGAGGGCAAAAAAATCTTTAAGACCCCTTGAATTATATTTCCAATCTCCTAAATTTGAGTATCAGGGCAGCAGAACGTAGCAAGCACAACATCCTTATCTAAAATGAAAAATGAAGATTTTAGATTGAATTCTCAGAAAATGTCCAATTACATAGCTAAGCAAAAGGCTTCGCAGTAGCAGCAGCTGGTGGCCTGGAGACACGGTCAAGCACAATAACGTACACATTATACTTAACCTGTGAAGGAGAAGCAATAAATCGAATTTGTAGAGTACTCGTCTTCTGAAGATAAAGATTACCAAGGATTAACCAAAACAGGCCAACATGCAAGCCTAATTCAGAATTGTGAAAGATAATGTGAAGGAATTAATTATCTTCCCAAACTGGTCAAAGACTTTTTATCCCTATGTAAAAAAGAAAGATTAGTACCCCAACCTAATCTTAGTTAGCAGCTGGACTACAAATAGAAATGGCTGCTGAGAAAATAAATATTTCTAAACAGAGGAACCTTATAAAAATCAGTCTGCCTTTTAGGGGCTGAATACTGACTGCCAAGCATACTGCAGTCAAAGTCAAAAAGATTCTCCAGATCCTGTCAACAAATGAGAAATGGAGTTGGTAGTGGAGCATCCACTTGCAATGTCATATTTCTTCAATAATGTGGATCCTCCACTTGCTTCTAAGAACCAAGTCATTCATTCTCGACACTGTCCCAGAAAAAGAAAAATCCTCTATAGGACAACTGAAGAAATATTTTTCTCCAAATGAGAATATGGGAATTGGACAGGGAAAGAATACATAAAAGTTGCACTCTCTCTAGTCCTTTAAATGTTCAATTAAAGGCTGCAATAAAACTTTAGCCAAAGTAATAAATTCTCCCTTTTCAAACAGCAAAAATTCTCAGAGAAAGATTAACCGTTTTAATAAGGTATCTTTTTCCGACAGACATTCCTACAAGGAACCAACCTAAGGATGTAGAGTCTTACCACACGGAACAGGTCACTCGCTACAGCAGGATACACTCCCCACTGAAATTACAATGTGGAAAGAAAGTGGATCTTCCATGCCCACCAAGGGCAATTGCATTGCTAGAGAGGACATGGCTAAACCCTGGTCCATGGTGGCAGAAGGGGCTAGAATAAAAGGATCCACAGAAAAAGTTGAGTGGTCAAAGAAATAATGAACTGCTACACAGTCCTACTCCACTGCTGAGTCACTGACTAAGCCTGTGAGATCAGCAAGAACTCCTTAGGGTGTTTATTCCTATTCAGAGGAGAGAACCAGTAAGCCATTTTGTTACAGATGAAAAGCAAGCCTGAATCTGGCCAAAGTTGCTTGAAGGAATGATTAGGTAAGCTGTTAAAGTATACATCTGAACCAAATGCACTTTTCCCCCACCACCACACAGCCCCTTAAAAAAAAAAAAGACAAAGGCATCACCGGTTTACCACAGAGGAGTGCCCTAAACAACAAACAATCCCTGCTAAAAATATCCCGTCAGTTGAAACATTTGGTAAAATAGTAAATACAATAAAAATGTCAGTCTTCATGAGACTGACAGGATTCTGTCATAAAAAAACAAAGTAAAAAATGTGTTGAAGGATTCCCCAAAGGAGATCTGTCTACCCAGAAATGGAAGACAGGAGATGGCCTTCAAACCTCTGAGGCCCAGGAGGACAGCACTCACAGGCGGCAAGAAAGTAATGAATTTTGGCACCTAGGCTACCATTTTCTCCTTTCAGGCACCTTAGTGGACAGCAGCAGAGCCAAAGATTTGAAAGAATGGCCGGCTGTTAGTTCTTTGAAGGATACAACCACTACAGCTAAAGGTGCTGCAGCAGTGCTTTATGATGAACATCTACATGAATCTATCAGAGGAAGGTTATAAAAAGATTCCAAAAAGAAAAAAAAATAAAAGTAACAAAGAACAATGGGAAGAAATCTATAGGGCTCAAAAGTATGCAAAAAAATTCCACAAGATTAAGAATTTTTACATAGAAGTGTCTGCATAGGTGTTCCTACCCCATCTAAAACTTCACAGGATTTTTACATGGGAAGATGGCAAATGCTGGAGATGTGTTGGGAACATGTTGAGAATATACGAATTTGGAGAATTTTTAAAGTTCCCTAAAGACTGTCCCCCCAACATCTGTGCCAAACTAAACACAATAGTTTAGGAAATTATCCATCTGATGCGTGATATTAGATCTAATTGTTTAGGCCCTACTTAAAGCTACTGTGGGCAAAAAAAAAAAAAAAAAAAAAAAAAAAAGACTGGAAATCGATCTAAATTGTAGGGGAAATACTGACAAACTGGATAAGGAATCAAGAAAAGGGAAGGAACAAATTTCATAGAAATAAGTGGAATGTGTGGAAACAATACATGCAGAATCAGGACGAAAAGTAAGGTTTAAGGGAAGGCAGGAAATGGGCAAATTATGCAATGTTGGACTGAACAAAAATTGTTAAGACATGCATACTATGAGATAATGAAAACAAGTTTGCCTAATTAATTTTTAATTATTAATGTAGGAGAAGTCATGTTTACAATTTAAAACGTGGGATTTCAATAAATATGCACAAAGTTGATGCAGTTGTGCTTGCTCACCTACCAGGAACTAAAATAAAAGAAGCATAGTCTGAGTGATGAGGGAGTCTTACTTCTAAAGTCAAATCAACTCTAGAAGTTCATAAGCAAGAATGTACAAAAAACAGTTTTGAATTTAGTCTTTTGGAAACCAAAACTAATATAAAAAAATGAACTACCAGAGTGGAAGCAGAGTGTATTTCCATTTGTTGACCAGGCTACTACAAAATGATCAGAATGGGCCATCTTCTGGTTCTGCCTGGGAGAAATTCCCAAATTAAGAAAATAATTCAATGAAATGTACGCAAGCAGATATACAAACGCAAATGTATAAAATTGCTACACAAAATATGAATAGGGTTGCTTCAAAGCCAATATTGCTAATAGTAAACCTGGTTAATTGAGTTTTCTTAGAGTACAATGCAGTCAAAACCTCACAAAGCTCTGGCTTTTGATGAATTTTAACATCTCAGTACAGACTAGCTTTAAAAACTAGCTTAGTTGGCAAAGAAAAATAATACATGTTATATATGAACGTGTTCCTTTATACATGTGCACACCGCAAATATGCCATTTTCAATAAAACAGATGTTAAACCTTGTTTTTACTCAAAGAGCTTTCACATTTCACAGTCCAACTTCTCCAAATACAAAGACAAGCTGCAAATTTTTAGTCAGATTAGTTTCGAGCATTTGCCACGCAATTCACAGAACAAGGTTTAAAATTGACAGCCACTTTTTTTTTGCACATTTCCTATTGTACCAGTTACCTTCAAAATCCTGGTCAAGCAGGTAATAAGCATGCTCACAAGAACAGATACACAGTCTGTAACTCACCAATTGCTATTGCCCAGAAAACTTCAGATCCATTGAATAACTCACCACACGCTATAGCAGAAAAAAACTGGGATCCTGGAACCTGTAGTAAAATTCGGAATGGTGCAACACGAGCATTTGAATCCAGCACTGCATCAAGGGCACCAACCAAAAAGCCTGGGAAAAAAAAATTAATAATGGTAACTGTACTATCGGCTAAACAATGTTACAAAATTATGACAGACCACAAGTTAGTCATCTAAAATGAACCCATCCAGCAAGAATGAGCTCATCTTGACCATCATCATCTTTCTCTTACAGTCTTTTTTGGCTACTACACAATTTCTCAATACTATCTTTATTCCATTTAGGAGACACAATTTGTCTTTTCAGCTGAGAGTTTCAGATATTTTTTCCTTTTAGCCTGGTCCCCTCCCCACTGGCCTTCAAGCCTTGCTTTTTTCCCCCCATATGAACTCAACTATCCCAAAAAGCAGCCCCTTGTTCCATTCATTCCTCTGGTACTGGGAAAAGTCATGTATGCCCCACATTGTTTTTTCACTGAAGCCCTACTATCCCAAGCGCATGCCTAAAGTTTCCCCAAGGACTGCTGTGCAACAAGCTTTTTTGCCATCCATCCATACCGTCACAAGATATCAAGGAGCCTAACTATCCAAGTAAATAATGAGACATCTGTCACTGGTGACAAGGATTTAATAAAAGCGTTCACAGAAAATGTTCTTTCATATACACACACATATATCTCTACATATACACTTTCATATACACACACATATATCTCTACATATACACTTTCATATACACACACATATATCTCTACATATACACATACATATACACACACATATATCTCTACATATACACATACATATACACACACATATATCTCTACATATACACATACATATACACACACATATCTCTACATATACACATACATATACACACACATATCTCTCTACATATACACATACATATACACACACATATCTCTCTACATATACACATACATATACACACACATATCTCTACATATACACATACATATACATACACATATATCTACATATACACATACATATACATACACATATATCTACATATACACATACATATACATACACATATATCTACATATACACATACACACACATATATCTACATATACACATACACACACATATATCTACATATACACATACACACACATATATCTACATATATATGTATAGATACATATATATATATATACATATATATATATATATACATACATACACACACAATTATAATACATATATATATATATATATATATATATATATATATACACACACACATATATATATATATATATATATATATATATATATATATATAAAATACACACATATATATATCATAAATGAAGCTGCAGAAGAGCCAATAACAAGTCCATCTGTCCACAAGTAACAGATTTTATTCGATAAACACGATTAAAACGGACTTTAAAACAAGAGTGATAAGCGCTTTCGTCACTGGGACTTCAACAGATCTAATGATACTTCATACAAAAATCTTTAAATACATCAGAAGGACATCATGTGACTAAGACAATTAACCAAAAATATTAGTTGAAATGCCATAATGAAAAAAATTCTGATAAAATTTTTGTTTAAAAACAAACGGCTTGCAGTGCAAATAGGTTTTTGGTATTAAAAAATAAATATGTATACACACAGTCTTACCCTTACCTACACTATACACTGAACAATGACTTATAAAATACCAGCCCTGTGTTTTAATTCAGGTTTGATGCTGATATTTTCATTGAGCCCTGGAAATAAAATTGAATTTAATTTAAATTGCCATTTGGATTCTGCCCTCAATAATAGATTCTTCCAATCACCCCCTCTTCCATTCTTGGGCACGATCTCCAAAATAGCAAACTTAAAATTGTGGTTGGGATATGCCTTGATGTGTTTACTTAAAGCATTTTTTTCATCATTCTTGTTTATACAATAAAGATGTTCGTAAATCCTATGATTGAGCTTCCTTTCTGTCTTCCCCACATAACAACAAGTGCAAACCATGCAGGTAGCCAAATAAACTAACCCCATGGAAACACAAGAGCCTTGTACTAAGGGTATGACAAGATCAAGGGGCTCTAACTTAAAGGATTCATTTTCATTAATAAAAGAACAATAATCACAACAACCACATTTACGGGTGCCCTTCTTGGGGATATTTATTCTTGTTTTATGTTTTAACAGGAACTTTAAATTGAAATCCACCTTGTATGTAAAACACGGCTCTGGGCCCATAAGCTTAAAAATATCATTGTTGCATTTTAACATGGACCAATTATTAGAAATGATTTTCTTCACTACGTTTGCTGTTTCCCCATAAGTGATTACCATTGCTTGTGAGAAATCTTTGCAAACTCCCCTATTTGTTGCCACCTCAACACAACCCATCCCTAAGAGTGGGATGTATCTTTCATTCCAAAGGGAACAAACCTCTTCCTTAATATTTGTTACTAAATCGGAGTGGTACCCCCTTTCCAAAAACATTACCTTTACCTTGTTAGTTTCTTCCTCCAACATACTAACGTCTGAACACATCCTCACCACCCTCACCATTTGTCCTTTGACTATATTTTTCTTAATATAAAATGGATGGTTGCTAGAAAAGTCTAAATAATCATTAGAAAATGTAGGTTTCCTGTAAACACATGATGTAAAACATTTCTTACCATAATCTTTAGATATAGTCACGTCCAGGTAGTTAATTTTATCCATATTACCATCACCCGTAAACTTAAAATAATCACACAAGGTGTTGATGTAATCCATAAAAGCTTGGAAAAATGTGTCATTGTTCCATAAAATGAACACCATCTAGAAACCTAAAATATAATGACCATTCATCCTTAAAATGTGAATAAAAAAGGAATCTATTCTCCCATTCAAATAAAACCATATTAGCAAAAATTGGGGCGCAGCTGTTACCCATTGCTACCCCTTGGGTCTGCTTGTAAAACTCCCCTTCAAAGGTAAAAAAATTGTTTATCAGGATAATTTCCATACGTTCAATCAAGAAATTGATCATTTTACCCCCTAAATTGCTATGTTTAATTAATATATCTTTAAAAAATTCTAATCCTATTTCGTGGGGTATTGATGTAAATAAATCCACTACATCAATAGTAGTGAAATAACTTTCCTTGTTGAAATACTCATTCTTTATTTGCTTTAAAAAATCCCATGAATCTTGGAGAATATGGTCAACAGGTTTCATAGACTGTTTCACCAATCTATCAATAAACACCCCTAGGGGGTACGGGATACTATTTTTTCCAGCTATGATCAATCTATAGGGTGGGTCCTTTACGTCCTTGTGTGTTTTAGGAATCCCAAAACAAACTGGAATCGTAGGATATTCTACATATAGGAAGTTGTAAACCTCTTCATTGATAGTTCCCTGTAATAATGCATCCTCCAAGAAATACTTTAATTTTGCTGTAACTAATATTAATTTCATTCCTGGATATTGTATCATATTTGTTGTTATCAGTTAATATGCTGGTTATCTTATTATTGTAATCAACTGTGTTGACTATAGCCATACCCCCACCTTTGTCTGGCTTCATGAATCTAACCACCTTGTTGTTTCTCAATTCAAATAATAAATTACTTTCAACCTTAGTAATATTATGCTTCTTATACACATGTTTGTTTGTTTAAACTCCGGTGAATCTCTTTTTCAGTATTTTTTTCAAAATTATGCAAAATTGGGATGAGAGGAGGATTCCAGCAACTTTTCTTGTAAGTTATAGCTTTCAAGTTAAATTCACATAACTTATCTTTAAATAAACATTTAAAATGTGATTTCCTCACAAATAGTCTAAAGTCTGTGAGAATTTTACTTGTATCAGTTTTTTTAGTAGGCACAAACTTTAACCCTTTCATTAAAAGTTGAAACAGTTCCTTGCTTAGTGGGAAACCTGCATAATTAAAAATTCTAAAACCTTTAAACTCAAAAATTATACCATCACTAGTCACAATGTCATTTCCAATTATTACGTTACTTAAAGGTAACTGTTTTTCCTCTGGTAGGACAGATTCAGATAAAACTATCTATATAAAATAGACACACACACACACACGTGTGTGTGTAGATATATATAAAAATATACAGGTCCATGAAAAAGGCAAAAGGCATAGGCAAACGAGATCCGAGGAATTTGGAGGACAGGAGCATTATGGGTAGGGGAGTAGCCCAGGATGTTGGAGCTTGGGTATGCGGCAGAGTAGAATGGAATAGTTATGAACTTTAGTGGGGGGGGGGTCAAGATAGACAGAGAAGGACTATGGATGTAGGCGATAATGAACGGCAGCCAACATACTGCTAATTCATGAATATAATTCAAGTATTCCAAGGACTAAACCAACTTGGGAATAATGGAAATTTTACCAAAAGGAATGACCAAATATGGGTATAGGAAATAGATAAAAAGGTGATATTTACTAGAGAAAAATCAGTAAAGGAGCCAAAGTATTTTGCAGGAAATAAAATAAATGAGTGGGATGAGGCCTTCCCTATGAGAGATTTCTTATCAAAATACCATAAAGTACACATTTCTAGCACTCTAAATGCATGGTCTACCATATCTCAACAGCAGCTGACTCCTTCATTCCTTACCCTCTTCTCACCATCCTTCCTCCAGGTACAATTTTCTTTTGTCAGATTTGGGGTTAGTACGACAGTTTAAGTGCTTACCTTATAGACGCAAAGTAAAGGGTTTGATTCTCACTGTTGGTCACTGCCTGGTTATTGGCTGGGCATCCAATATCTACAGACAACTGCTTAGTATTGACTTATGGCCAATGTTATTAGCTCCTTCCATTGTCTCTATCCCATTTCATTTTTTCCTTTCCCTTCTTTCTTCATTGTAGTCCATTTTTACCATCTTCTCCCCATGTCCAGGAAACTCTTATATAATTCATGCTACCATATTTTTGTCCCCTTCCAGTGTTGAGTGATGACTACCTTCAGTATTCAAACAGTGAAATGAGTCGCCTCAAATCTTTTTTGCCTGCCACCAGAGTTCTTGGGCACACCCTCAGTACAAGACCATGTCTATCATTCCTGCTTCTTCCATCCTCCAGCATCTGTTATTTTCCTGCCTTCCTTTATCAATTTAATGGGGATTACTTATCTATG
The DNA here is from genome assembly GCF_019279795.1 of Protopterus annectens. Taxonomy (NCBI): domain Eukaryota; kingdom Metazoa; phylum Chordata; order Ceratodontiformes; family Protopteridae; genus Protopterus; species Protopterus annectens. The sequence goes on along the minus strand of NC_056735.1, from coordinate 1,241,640,144 downwards.
CAAAAGTCAGTCTTATCTCTCACTTGGTGTACTTAGTGTCTCACTGGCTACATTGCCTTCTGCCAGTACCTTGCAACTCTATATAACTTCCTTCCTCCCTTAGCCAATTCTCTCTCTCTCATTACTTCTTTCTGGCCTTGTCCCTTCTCTCTCTCTCAGCACTTCATAAATCTCTTATGCTTTACTTTCCTAGCCTTATTAACTTCTTCCAGGGAGTTTACTTCCCTTTTGCCCTCCCTTTCTGCCTGCTCCCTTCTCCTCCTGCCTCTTTGCATCCTTTCCCAGGTTTCTGAGTACCAAGAGCTTCCGCCAGTGGGACTTAAGCATTCTACATTAACTATGCCATTGTTTTAAGAAACTAACGGCCAGGAAGCCACGATTCAACTACCAGAGTATTTAATAGATAAAAAGTACACAGTTAAGCACTTTTGGCTTTATGACTTCTTCAGAACTATGTCATTCAAGAAAAAAACAACCATTTTTATAGGAAATATCATTACACACCCCCAGATGCAGCCACTAAAAACTTTACAATTGGGAAGCTGTTTGCTTCAATTCACTCAAGACGTGCATTCATTTAAACCAGGAGAACTGGTAGTATTCAAATAAAGCTGCCAGGGCATTTCTCTTTGCAATGACCAATTCTCCCAATCACCACAATAAGCACCTGTAGCAATCTGTTCAACACACAAAATTAAAATCCAGTAAAGCCAGTACAAATTTGTCTGCAGGTTTCTGAGATTATAAACCGTTTTGTAAAGTGTGCTTACATAGTTAACTGCCAATATAAAACTCCATCTTCATAAAGTCAAAAGACTATAAACTCAATAGACTAGAAGTAGCCTGTAAAAGACCAACAAAAGGGGGGGGGGGCTGATTTTGGAGTGTGTTAGTAACCCAGAAACAACTGCGAAGTGTTTTCTTCATTTTAAATTATTCTAAGCAACTATATTTGTCCAGAGTCTGTACCAAAGGGAAGCTCTACAAACCATCACAAGCAGGGCTTCCATCATTAAAACACCAAGACACCCATCCTAGGCTGCAGAATCAGCATGAGAAACACACACATTACCCACTACACATGTCATGAACATCAGAATTTTCTATCGTGGTCAACAAGTTTACTGTCAGTTGTGAACATCTGCGGTCAGGATTTTTGATAAGTAATCTAACATTGCATCCTTGATTTCATCACAATATGGGGCAGCATGATCTTTGATACATGCGACACAAAAAGCTGCAGTGATCTTATGAAGGATCAAAAGCTCCAACTACAATAAATACTGTTCAGATATTTTAGTAAATCAAGCAGACCTTATTTTATATGTCTCGACCAGGAAACTCCAACTGGGCACAAAGGCCCCTTTTCAGCTTAGGCTCAGGAAGAAAAGCTCCAGTACATTAAGTACAATTAAAAAATCAACAGTGCCAGGCAAAATACAAATAAAGTAAATGTTACAATGTCAAAACAGATAAGACCATAACTGTACACAGAGTACCAATAATTTTTTTAAAGAAACATCTTTATTAAGTTAACACGTATGACATGGGCATACATTTATATAAATGAAAACAGTTCAAGACTTTATAGCACTTGCATTCTAAACAGTCACAAATACACAGATGTTCATACGGACTATTGAGTCTAGAAAGGATGGATTGCAAAAGGCGGATTTAACAGAGATATAAATGAAATGCATAGTAAGAGTTAAGATAGGCATAGGTAGAAGGTGGGGTGGGTAAAGATGAGAGAGACCATTGGTGAGAGCAGAGGACAGTGGAGGTACAATAAGAGAGGAGGAAAAAGAAAGCGGAGATGTTATAATCATCCTGGAGATGTAGAGCTGGATTTAAGCAGAGATGTTATAATCATCCTGGAGATTTAGAGCTGGATTAAGCAGAGATGTTATAATCATCCTGGAGATGTAGAGCTGGATTAAGCAGAGATGTTATAATCATCCTGGAGATGTAGAGCTCTAGAGCTGGATTGCTTAGATGTCTTCTTTTAGATGCGTTTTGAATGTTTTTCTGTTTTTCAACAAGCTTGAGAGCATGTGTGAGGGCATCCCAGAGGATAGCTTCAGAGTACTCAGAAGCTCCCTATGCATTTTGGGCTTTAGTGACCGAGGATGATTTTGTCTTTACAGAGAAGAGCTTTGGTAGAGTGGTGGTGTTGAAGCATGCCTTTTAGTGCCGGATACTTATCAGGGTAGTATATCAGAGTACAAGCTAGTGGCAGCTGACTATAATGGAGGTGATGAGAGAGTTCAGTCCAACTTAGTTGTTTAAGAGTGGAACAGTGATTAGTTCTAAAGAGGGGATTTACAGCAAAGCAAGTTACTTTATTGTAGCATTGTCCCAGCTTTGTTTGTAATAAAGGTTGTAAGTTAGTTAAAAAAATTAAATAGAAGTGGGGAAGCATACAGCAAGGTAGGAGGTACACTAGCTATGTCTTCTCTAGTTCTGGTTGTGAAGCTGGGTTTTACTCTATAGAAGCAGAGCTCTTGGTGGATTTTTTAATCCATTTACAGAGATAAAACTGCTTTGACATGATCTAAAATGTTTTTATGCTGCCAAAACGCAGTCCACAAATCATACCCTGAATTCTTTTTCACAGCATATTAAATAAGTAGAGTTTTTATTAAATATATATGTTTAGAATACAGTGTGTGCCACATTTTAAAATGTACTGAAAACCATCTGATCTGTCTGCTGTAGCTATGTCAGTGTCCATTCATCTCCTGATCTTTAACAGCCATACAGGACAATACTTCAGTAACCCATATCCCTAACTCAAGGGAACTGACTACAGTAATATGCTTATACTTAATTTTTTTAAACAAAAAAAAACTATTAAATTTTCATGTAGGACATGAGCAATCTTACATTTATATAAATTGAAATAAACCATAATGACACAATCTCAGTTGCAAGCATTATAGGTTACAAACTGTGCCAACACAACTGTATCTGCAAACGTTACATATGACTTTTAATATATCCAGTCAGTCAACCATTACACAACTCATTCAAATCCTGCCTTCTTATAAACTTCCTTCCTCCTCTACAAAGATCCCACTTCCATT
>NC_056735.1:1241624558-1241632058 GCF_019279795.1 Protopterus annectens | reverse complement strand
GATACATGTCCATTTTCAGCAGAGGCCCAGGGAGAAAAGCTCCAAGTGAAATACATTAAACACTGAGCATAAAACATCAAATCATTAAAAGCATTAAACATTAAAAAAGTTACAAATATAGTTCAGAGAAAAAATATAATGGTATTTTTACAATGTCTGCAATAAGCAAAAGAACATCAAAGGGGAAAATTCAAATTCAAAATTGAATAGTAAGTTTTTGAAAAGATTTGTAAGCAAGACGCACGAGAATTCTAGGAGCAAAATGCTAGTCAGGGGAAGATAAAAGCATGTGATAAACATTTTTTGAACTACACTACAACATAGTCACCACCTACCAGCATTCTCAAATTTCTAATCTCTCATTAAAAAATTCTCAAAATACTCCCTAACCCTACAGTACTAAATACTACATGCCTCTCAAATACAGACTTTCTTACTTCCTCTACAGTGGATAGCCAGTGTGTGAAATGAATGCGGTCATGCAAATTAAATACCCACATTGTTCTGTAGACAAAGTGCATACTATAAAATAAATCAAGCCTGAATACATGCTGTTCTTTCTAGCACTCTGCATATCTACAAGTCAAGTGCTGCAAGAACAGAGCAGTAGCACTGAACTATTTTCTTTACTGGGTAAAGTGGAACAAGCCAAGCACTTGATATTGTGAATTCTAGTCATGCACTGCACAACTATCTTACTAATCTGCTGATTTCTATGAAACTGTGTATATACCTGCATACTATAAATCTATTATAAACAACGTATGCCTTGTGTACTATAAATCCTAATAAACTATTGACCTTCTACACTGTAAGAATACTGCATTTGCTTCTCATGGAGCTCAAGCATGGCTGAAAAGGATCAACAGACCACTCCATATACTAGTTATCACATAGTAAATAAATACCCCTCAAAAATTACTACCAAGGTGCTTCCCCTTGCAAGACATGACTGAAATTAATTGGAAAAAGAATGCAAGAATACATAGCATGACCTTCCCATAATTAGTATTCATACTATTAGTAAAACTTTACATGTTTTGCATCACTAACATAATTGCAATGAAGGCTCCATATGCAACTAAACATTGTATACATCAGTTCCACTTCAGCTGCTGCTAAGAAATGAAATTCATTTCGAAAGCATATTTAAGTCAAACTCGCGTCATCTGCAAAACTTCCCAATCTTAAGTTCCCCTTCTCTTTTTCGACATTATGTCCCTGCTTTCAGTTCAACTGCATGAAGTTTATTTTTCAAGAGAGCAGCTTATTGCAATGCATACCTTTGACCTCTCTCAATGAGTGCAGCCTACTGCATAGAATTCTTATCACAGCATTTGCATCCGGACATTTATGCAACTACACATCTACTTTATTCAAAATATAATACTTCACACATAACATGTACAGTGAGAAGTGCTGATGTCGGATGAAGTTTATTATTAGTGTTCAGTGTAACAGCCCATTCAGAGATTAAGATTCCACCTACAATGATTCACCGAGTGTCTGCTGGACTTGCAAAAAGTTGTGTGATCTTGGAGGTTCCTATATAAAAAAAAAAAAAAAAAAAAAAAAAAAGGTGTCAGCCTCTGTATTTGAGGTGTGTGTAGTGGGGGGGGGGGGGGGGGTCACTCTGCCCAATTCACTTAGGCACACTTTTTGAGGATAGATTCATTCAAAGACTGTTGAATAAAGGATAATATAACCACAAAATACTGCATTTAAATCAAAAGAATTCCACAAAAATAAGAGTTATGTATTCATCATAACACTCACATTTGTGTTGTCCATCTTCATTATTCAACTGATGGGTTCGGATCAGAGACAGAATCCTACTCTGCCACTTCTTTCAGATCCTAGAACTCTTGAACTCCTCCCTTTATCCACAATGCCTCACCAACCTAACATACAGAGGGAGAGGGAGAAAAAAGCTGCTTAGGTTTACTAAACAACCTGTGTTTGTGAAAAATTAGACGAAGAGGCTTAGAGGCTGCAGTTTAAATGCTCTTCTAGCTTACGTGACAGCAACCACAAAAATGGTTTTGCAAGATGAAAGTTTCAGGTCAGCTTTGGCCAAAAGCCCAAAGGGAGATTCAGTTAAGGCCTGAAGCATTCTATTTAAATCCCATGAGGGTGTAGGATATTTTAAAAGAGGTCTGGGGAAAAAAAAAAAAAAAAAAAAAAAAAAAAAAAAAGCTCCTGTGGAAATTAGAAATGACAGCAAACTTCAAGTAGTTGAAAAAACTAGCTCCATCATTAGAGACCGAAGCTAGAAAAAGGATTGCTGGTATAGGTGTTGAAAAAGGACAGAGATTTTTTTTAAAGGGCTCAGAAGACGAATCTTTTCCATTTACTGTTTTTCTACTAGAAGCCTTATAGGAGGCTAGAACACAACAGACTGGGGAGGACAGCCTGGGTTGTCAAAGGAAACACTGGACCAGAAAAAACATCAGTTTGAGGCCTGTTACATCCAAGTAAGTCATGCCTTTCTGGTGAGAAAGGTTGTCTGGAGCCGGATCCAGAACCCATGATGGATGTCAATGAGACCAGAGAAACAGGAACCAAACCAGAGGAGGAAGTAGGATAAAGTACAGTTTTGTACCTACCATAAATGTAGATGTTAGAGTGTCTTCACTGCTGCAGTCATTACACTTGGGTTATCCTGCCACAGTCGGCCAGAGTTCCAAAGTCTTGATCTGGCATCAGTTGCTGTCGCCTCCTCCCTGACATCAGTGCGTCAGGGGTATACAAGAAGCAGCAGATGCAATTTTCTTCAGTTTTTCTTGCCCCAGATGTCAGGTGCCCCCAAAAAGATAGGCAATACATACTGCTTACAAAGGTAAAAACAAAACCTTCAGTAACCAGCAAATACACCACATGGGTAGTATAGTGTAGAAAGTTATAGGTAAGACCAAGCTAAGAAAGAGGGGATGGCGTGTGGGTAACCAGGACTGCAGCAGGGAAGACATTAACATCTACATTTATGGTAGGTACAAAATTGTACTATGCTCGTGTTTCACTGCTGCAGTCATTACACTTGTTTGAATCCCGAAGCCGAGTCAGGGTGGCTGGTTCTATAGAGGATATGGTGTGGCTATGAGGCCCTGCAGCACTGCAGTGGCAAAGCCAGCTCTGGATCTACAGTAAAGAGAGGCAAGTAGTAATGCTTGGTAAAGGTGTGCACTGAACTCCAAATTGCAGTTTCCAAAATGTCTTTGGTAGGTACTCTTCTAAGGTAGGCAGTAGAAGTTGCAGTTGCCCTGGTGGAATGTGGTCTAATGTTAGATGGTACAGGTTTCCCCATGCTGTGTGTAGCAGAACCGGATACAGTGTCCTATTAACTTTGAAATGGTCTGCTTTGAAATAGCCTTTCCCTGTGATCCTGCAGCATAAGATACAAACAATTGTTCAGTTTTTTTGAAAGCTTTTGTTTTGTCCAAGTAGAAACGTAATTGCCTGTATATGTCCAAGGAATGTAGAAGTCTCTCCCCTTTATTCTGGGGATTTGGATAAAATGTTGGCAAGTGAATAGGTTAAGAGCCACACTGGATACCACCTTAGGCATAAAGGAAGGGTTTGTTCTTAAGGAAACCCTGTCTTGGTGGAAAATGATGAAAGGCTCCACTGCCATTAGTGCCTGTAGCTGAGACTCTTCGTGCTGAGGTTATCGCCAGTAGCAGAGCAGTTTTCCATATGTATTTTAATTCTGCTGAAATGGCTGGCTCAAAAGGAGGTAAAGTGAGCTTTTCCAAGACAAAATTGAGGTTCCAAGTAGGTGTTGGTGCTCTCCGGGGTGGTCTTATGTTTTTAGCCCCTCTAAGGTACTGCTTTAGCAATGGATGAGAGAAAATAGGAGGATCTGTGTTGTAATGAGCCGAGATGGCAGAAGCGTGGATCTTAATGGATGAAAAGGATAGCCCTTTGTCCAGCATCTCAGTTAAGTATTGTAGTATCCAAGGAATGTTGAGGACAAGAGGGTCAAGGCTGAATCTCTTCCACCTTTCTGAATAAGATTTCCTGGTGCTAGGCCTCCTGGCCTCCAAAATGACATCCATAACAGCTTTAGAGAGAGGTGTTGTCCGTTTGGCTAATGAATCTGCTATGCAGCCAGGTTTAAGGTTTTGAGCTGACTGTGCAGGATCGGATTGTTTTGTTGAGAGTCAGAAGGTGTGGAATTTGAGGCAAAATCCAAGGTGGGCCTCGAGCCAAGTTCTTTAAGATTGGGTACCAATGCTGGCGTGGCCAGTCTGGAGCAATCAGAATAATCTGTATTTTCTTGTCTGGCTTTTAGGAGTACCTTCGAAAGGAGAGGCAGAGGTGGGAAGGCATAAGCGTTTAGGCTTTTCCAGCTGAAAGAAAAAGCATCCACTTTCCATGCTTGTGTGTTAAGTTCTTGTGCAGAATCTTTGTAGTTGGCAATTCAGTGGGGAGGCAAAAAGATCTATGTCCGGGCACCCCCACTTTTGCATTATCATGCTAAAGACTTGTGGATTTAATTACCACTCATGAGGATCCATGATGTTTCTGCTTAAGTCATCTGCCAGAGTATTTTTCTTTCCTGGGAGGAATTGTGCTTTCAGATGAACTTGATAAGTTAGAGCTGTGTTCCACAAGGTCATGGCTTGTCTGCATAGGGGGTAAGAATGAGTGCTCCCTTGCTTGTTTATGTACCACATTACTGTGGTGTTGTCTGTCTTTAATAATAATAATTGTCCTGGATGCAGAAGGTCCTTGAAAGCTGTTAGGTCATTTTGTACAGCCAACATCTCTTTTTGATTGATGTGAAGATGCATTTGGTCTGTGGTCCATTTGCCCTGAATACATTTTCCTGCCATGTATGCTCCTCGGGCATAATCCGAAGCATCTGTTAGTGTCTGCCTGGCTGTGGGAAGAGTGAAAGGCTGACCCTTGAGGTGACATGCCTGTGCCCATCATCAAAACTTGTGTTGTAGGCAGGGAATTAGTGGTATTACTGTTTCCAAAGCTGTGAATTTAGGTACCATTGTAATTTCCTCATATGCAGTCTGGCATATGGAATTAGTAGTATGCAGGATGCCATGAATCCTAAGGCCTGCAGAATTTTTCTTGCAGGGAGTTGGGACTTTGCCATCAATTGAAAATACTGAGTCAGTTGTTCTTGTTGTCTGGCATGAGATAAGCCATCTGGGCCATTGTATTTAAGCTGGCACCCAGGAATATCATCTCTTGTGAGGGCACTAGTTTTGACTTCTTTTCATTTACTGTGTACCCTAGGCAACTCAACTTTTTTTTTACAAACGCCAGATGCTTTAGAAGAATGTCCTTGCTCTCTGCTTGAATCAGGAAGTTGTCCAGGTATGGATATATTTGAATTCCGTTTTGTCTGCAAAACGCAATTACTGGTGCCAAGCAATTTGTGAAAACCCTGGGCACAGTAGATAAGCCAAAGGGCAGTGCAGAGAATTGGTAGTGCATTGAACCAGCTATGAATCTGAGGTATCTTCTGCAATTTTGTCTGATAGGGACATGCAGGTATGCCTCTGAGGTCCAAAGTAACAAACCAAGCTTTCTTTCCCAACATAGTAAGGATATGCTGTAGTGTCAACATTTTGAATTTCGGAACATCCAGGTAAGTACTTGGAGTGGAAAGGTCTAGTATGGGTCTCCAGGCTTTGTCCTTTCTGGGGACCAGGAAGAGTAGAGTAAAATCCTTGTCTTTGTTCCTGCTGTGGTACTTTTTGAATAGCTCTCATGTCCATGAGGGCTGTAATTTGTTTTTGTGCCCCTGTCCATTGATTTTGTGGCAGGTCTGGCATTCCTTTTAGCCTTGGTAAAATGTGAAAGTGGAACCTCTAACCTTGACACACAATATTCAGCACCCATTTGTCTTGGGTGATTGCTTGCCAGTTTTGTGAAAAAGTGCTAGTTTCCCCCACTAAGGGAGCTGCCAAAAGGGAAGAGTTTGGCATTGGAAGGGAGAAGTCATTGGGACCGTTTCCTGTAAGGTTGTGACTTTTCCTCACCTCCTTTTGGGGTTGAAGCACCCCACTGTTGTGGTCTGCAAGAGCCTTGGGGCAGAGATATGCCTCTTGGGAGTCTGCATCTGCCTCTTGTGGCGTGTCTGACACTGGAAAGGACCAATTTTTAGTAGGCCAATTCCTGCTAAATCGTGGTGGCTGTACCTGTAAGAAATCCTTCACTGTTTGCATAGATTCTGCCTTATCCTCCCATTTTCTTTAATACCTCTTCTGCCTTAACACCAAATAAAATATCTTGCTGTAAAGGAGCATCCAATAAAACATGATCTGGTAAACTGTTCCTTTAACCACGCATGCCTTCAAATCAGATACTGTAACTGCTGCTCTACAAGAAGCTTCTAATGAATCAAAACCACATTGCAAAGTATGCTCTCTCACTTGTTCAGCTGCATGTAATAAATCCTGCATTTCTAAAATCAGGTTGTGCTGCATTTGTACTCACTTTCTGTTTTAAGTGAGACAGTAAATATTGTTGATATTTAAGCATATGAACCTGGCAGTTTAAAGCCCTCACTGCTAAAGTTGCAGAGGTGTAAACTTTCTTCCCCCATCTGTCTAATGCTCTAGAATCCCTGTCCAAGGGAACTGGATTTTTAGCAGTGGAGGCCTTTACCCCTTTGGGACCCTAGGAAATAGTTTCTGGGTCAGCAGCAGGGTTTTTATAAAGAAATTTGAGAGAGTCAGGGACTCTGTAGTACCCGTCTGGCTTGACTGGAGCAGGGGGTAAAGAATCTGGATTTAAACTGGGACTCTGTAGTACCAGTCTGGCTTGACTGGAGCAGGGGGTAAAGAATCTGGATTTAAACTGGATTCAGAGAACACATCATCCACAATATCCAACACTGGCAGAATAGCAAGGGGCCTGTGCTGAAGCAATAAAAGAAAGTCTCAAGAGCCTTTTCTTGGATTCTGAGTAATTCTGGCCCTCCAAATGGAAATGCTCCCTCATGGTATGTAAAGTTCCCCCAAAAAGAGTAAATCGTCAAGAGAAGAGGCTGAAGGAATTGATTCTTCAGCATCAGAACCCTCATGGGGGGGGGGGGGTAAAAAGTATCCCTGGTCTGAAGAGGAATCAGAATATACAGAAACCTGGTCAGAGGAATCAGTCTGTATCCTGCCTAGGCCTTTTATCAGGAGGGGGATGGGAACCCCTGATCAGAGTAATTAAGTCTTCGGCCATTTTGAGCATCTGCTTTTTAGGCATGGAGGCCTGTCCAGGTGAATGTTGTACTTGCTTCCTTGTCTTTAATGTAGTTTTAGACTTGGTAAGTTGTGAAGGTCTGAAAACACCCTCAGAAGCCGATGCCTGCTCAGCGGCTCCGGACCTATCTGAAGGGTTAGTCTCCGTAGGCCCAACACCTTGAGTATCCAGAGGCCTAGGCACCACCACGTGGGAGTCGGCCGCGGCCTGTGGCTCTGAGGTAGCGGGTGTCAGGGGCTGCAAAAGCACCTCACCGAGAACCGGCTACTGGCCTAGAAGAAG
>NC_056735.1:1241607058-1241619558 GCF_019279795.1 Protopterus annectens | reverse complement strand
AATCTAAGGAAAACATGGGTTCAAGTTGCTGCAAAAGAGAGTGATGTCTGTTTAAATGTTGATGCTATGTATATGAAAAGTTTAATCAAAAATGAGAAATTTGAGAACGTGGAAGTTGAAATATGATTTTGATGGTACACTGAATAAGAATGCCTGTGCAAAATTGGTTAGAGATTTGAAAAAGATGCAGGAACTAGAACTAAAAAGCAGACACAAGTGGGATTTCCCAAAGCACAAAAATGGTTAGAAGAAGCAAATAAACGAGCATTAAAAGAAAAACAGTGTCAGGAAAAATAAAATAAATCAAAAGGGATCACTGGTGCCAAGTGGAAAAGTAGCTTTATTTTCAGATAAGGAGGATGAGCATACAGTTTGTGCAGTACAAAGGCAGGCAACCGCCCCACCGTATGGTGAAATTGCTACTGCCATACCGGGGGAACCTCCTCAATATCAGTCTGAAGTTGTGGGATCTGTAAAGCAGGGTGGGTTATTAGCTGCTCAAGGAAATGTGACCCCTCCAATTTACCCACAAATTCCCGTAGTGCCTAAAGTTGCTCTGCAACAGGTAGACCAACCTATGCAGTTAAGGTCAGGACCAGCAGGGCAAGGACGATGAGCTATTAAACTTTGACCATTCAGAAGCTCTTCCCTTAATACAAGTTGCAAACCCACAAGCAGGAGATGTTGGACAAGAACCAACTATTTTAGTTAATCGTCCCTGGGCTAGAGAGGATATAAAACGAGCTACGGATGGTATTCCTCATCCCAAGGTTACTTTTCAAATGTTTTCTGAGGACATAGTTGGTATGCATTTAAGTTATCATCTAAATGGTTTAGAAGTAGAACAAGTAGTGCGACAAATCTTAGGTCCAGATTGGCACTTAGTTTGTGGAACTTGGACATGCAAGGCAGATGACGGCACTAGATTAAAGCATAATTCTGGGGTGTTAGACACAAGTCACTGATCTGCTCTAAGTGGCGTCCAAGAGCAGATTGGACAGTAATAAATCAGTGCATCCAAAATGATAATGAATCTGTAGATCACTATATTGTAAGATTGACAGAAGTGTTCAATAACCATTGTGGAATGATGATTCCGCAGGATCAGACTAACGATAGTCCGTATGAACAGCAATTGAAAAATGCTTTTCTTAAAGGTTGTAAGGCTCCGATAAGTAGTTTTATTACTAAGCACAGGGTAGATCACAGAACATGTAGACTGCAACCTTTGTTTGACTATGCACGGCATGCTGAGCGACATTTTAATCTAAGAAAAAGAAACTACAAGTGTTGGCAGTAGGGGATGATTGTGGTATATTCTTAGTACAGGACCAGTGGGGGCAAGGGCGCCATGGTGGCATAAAAAACGTAGGGGCCTGCAATGGGACACGTTAAATAAACCGGGTGGACATTCAGCCTATAGGGAAAGGTTAATACGTGGAGAATGCTTTAAATGCGGTAGACTTGGGCATTTCGCTGCCGACTGTGAAGAGTGGCAACATCCCCCACAACTTACGAACAAGGGCTCCGCATGACTATATGATAGTAAAGAAAGACGCCATCTTCATTATGAGGATAGTGAAGAGGCAAACACTCTCTACGATGAATGTCAGAAACACTCTAATGGAAGGGCGGGATTGTGACTGAAGTCATAAACCTGGCAAATTTGGGTATTGCTATGCATCTAAATCAGAAACCCATGATAGAGTTTTTTGGTTGAGGGAAAAAAAGTGGAGTTTTTATGCGATTCAGGTGCATCGCGTACACTTTTGGGTCCAGCAGTTCTGCCTCAGAACTGCGAAACAGATGAGTTTGTCCTTGTAAAAGCGGCAAACGGGAAAAATCTATAAGGAACCACAGTCTCATCCTCTACTGTTCACAGATCCACAAAGAAACCAAACTGTTAGGTGTAGGGTAATTGTATCAAAAGTTTGTCCAGTTAATTTGCTGGGAAGAGATTTTATGCATGTGTTTGGAATAGCGGCAATTCCCACACCTAAAGGTATTGAGGCAAAAAGGTTAGCGGATGGCTTAGTAGTATAGGGAGTACAAGACTTGTTTTACTGGTATAGCCTAGACTTTATTTCAGACGGCCTAGGGAGGGTTGATACAGAGTTGATCAATCTAGCTCTAAGTAAATCTAGGAGCGGGTCACCGCAGGTTGCGGCACACTTACATTGTACAATGTTCTATAAGGCCCTTGGTCCGTTTAAAGACTTTGAAAAAGAATTCTTTAAGCACAAGTGTGCAAGGATAATTTTGAATGATACGTAAGGTAATACAGTAGTAACCTATACTTTGACTAAGGAAATGAGTTCTTTATATCGCTCAAGTTATAGCCCACATCTCAGGTTACTAAAGCAGTGGGGACACATTGGGTAGATTTGGCAAAAAAGGAAACGATTTGGAACACAACGTCTGAAAGTCAGTTGAAAGATAAACAGATCCAGGTACAAAGATTAAACTGGGTGACTTGGGCACGACCAAGTGTGCACCTCAGGGATGACAAATCCTCCTAACAAGAGGAAGATAGTGCGTTAAGTGCCTTGCCTGTACATTTAAGGTCAAAAGGTAAAGGAGATGTAGGATTGATGAAAACAGCAGGTGAAGTTTGTATAACTGCAAAGTCAGGTTTTAGACCTTGTAAGCACCAATATCCACTAAGTAAGCAAGCGGAGGAGGGAATTAAGCCAGCTATTGAACAGCTAAAACGGGTAGGAATTATTGTTGAATGCCCAGATTCACCCTGCAATACTCCGTTGTTTCCTGTAAAGAAACCGGATGGGTCATGGAGGTTGGTTCAAGATTTACAAGCAGTTAAATTCAGCTTTGATCCCAAGAGCACCAGTGGTCCCTGACCCCTATACATTACTTAATGATTTACTACCTCAGCACAGATATTTTTCTGTCATAGATATAAGCAATGCCTTTTTCTCCATACCACTACACAAGGAGAGTAGATTTTGGTTTGCATTCACTTTCCAAGGTAAAAATACACATACACCAGATTGCCACAGGGTTATTGTGAGAGTCCGACAATATTCGCAAAGAAATGGCTGTGAATTTAGCTCAGTTTGTTCCCCCAGAGGGAAGCCAGGTTCTGTTGTATGTAGATGATATTTTATTGGCCTCACCCACGCAGGAAAGTTGTAAAAAAGGATACCCTAGCCCTTCTTAGTTTTTTAGCTGAGCAAGGACATAAAGTAAATAAAGAGAAGTTACAATTGTGGAAAGCACAAGTAAAGTACTTGGGTTATTTAATCTCGCAGGAAGATAGACAATTGGAAAATAAAAGAAAACAAGCAATTATTGAAGCTCCTATGCCTACGACTAAGTGGGAGATGTCGTTTTTAGGTGTGAATAATTTTTGTAGAAGTTGGATTCCTAATTAGGCTGAAGTAGGGCCATTGACTGCACTGATCTATGACACTCCCATGGCAGCTAAAAGTAATATACAGTGGACAGTTAAGGCAATACAAGCATTTAATAGAATTAAGCAATTGATAGCAGGATCCTCTGTTTTGGGTTTTCCAAACTATTCTAAGCAGTTTGTACAAATGGTTGATTGTAAGGGAGGATATATGACTTCGGTTCTGGTACAAGTACATGGGAATAAACGGAGACCAATAGCTTTTTATTCCTCCAGATTAGATCCTATTGCAAGGGCAATGCCGCATTGTGTTCAAACTGTAGTGGCAGCCGCCATGACAGTGCAAACCTCAGCATCAGTTTTGTTTCACCCATTAAAATTGCGAGTTCCACATTCAGTAGCTACTATACTTTTGCAAGATAAGATAACCTTTTTATCTCCTAGTCGACATTTGTCATGTATGACAGTGCTGCTGACACAGCCACATATGACCATAGAAAGATGTACTACTCTTAATCCGGCAACACTTTTGCCGACTCCAGAAGGTACTCCACACGTTTGTTTAGAGAGCGTTCATAACAAAGTACTTCCCCGACCACATTTAACAGATATTCCGTTGGTAGATTCTGATCTTGTTTTGTTTGTAGACGGATCAGCAAAGAAGGACACTGTAGGAAAAACACTAGTAGGATATGCAGTCACCACAGAAACTGAAGTTTTGGAAGCAAAAGGATAGTCAAACATTTATTCTGCCCAAGCAGCCGAGTTAGTGGCTTTGACTCGAGCTTGTCCATTAGGGGAGGGTAAAAAAGTGACAATTTATACAGATAGTCGGTATGCTTTCTCCATTGTGCATGTTTTCACCCAACAATGGAAGAATAGGTGAATGGTTACTGCTACAGGCAAACCAATAAATCACAGAGATTTAATTTTACAGTTGTTAGATGCAGTGCAATTACCACTCCAGATAGTGATATGTAAATGTTCCGCACATACCAACAGAAAAGATCAGTCTCCAGGGGAAATGCCTTTGCTGATATGGCTGCAAAAAAGGCAGCTCAAGAAAATGATTTGCTTTTGCATGACAATGATTTAGAGCCCGGACACCTCTTAGACTTTGAGACAATAAAAGTAATGCAAACATTGACAACAGAGAAAGAAAAAGGTCGTTGGGTGAAATATGGCATCACTCAACAGGATGGGTTGTATAGGGCATCAGATGGCAAAATGGTGCTACCCTGAAACCTTTTTAGGTATGCTGCATTGGTTAGCCATGGACCTGCCCATGTAGGAGTACAGACAATGATTCAAATAGTGTCCAAGGTGTTTTGGTGTAAGGGGTTTTCAACTTATGCAAAGCAAATCTGTTTATCTTGTTTATTATGTGCAAAGTATCATGCTCAGGGGGAAGTTAAAAAATCTCAGCAGGCATTCCCTACCCCTCCATATCCATTCCACACACTCTGTATGGACTTTAGTTGACACCTTCAGAGGGAAAAATGTTCTGTCTAGTTATAATTGATGCTTTTTCTAAGTGGGTAGAAGCTTTTCCAGTAAAGCATCCTGATGCACAAACAGTAGCAAAGCTTTTGACAACAGAAATAATTCCCCGATTTGGACTTCCAAGGTGCATTTACAGTGATAATGTTTTCATTTTATAAACCAGATTGTGCAGAAGTTGGGTCAAGTGTTTCAAATTGATCTCAAGTATAATTGTGCTTAGCATCCGCAGTCAGCTTGTCTTGTGGAACGACACAATGGTGTCCTGAAGAGTAAGCTCCGCAAACTGATGGCAGAAACGCATAGATCCTGGACTGCGCGCCTTCCATTGGCACTCCTGTACATGCGAATCTCACCCTCCTACAAAAGGACTTACACCATTTGAACTTTTGTTTGGGAGACCATATTACGTCCTGCAGTGGCAAGGATAGTTGTCAGTGGAACGTGACGGGGGTGAGGATCTGGCGGATTATATGAAGAAGCTGCTAAATGTCAAGTCTCTTGTAACAAATGACTCCTTTGCAGATTCCAGAAGTAAAACCTTGTTGAGTGTGGCACCCGGAGACAGGGTGTGGATCCGAATTGTGGAGAGAAAGAACTGGTCATCCCCCAGGTGGGAAGGCCCATATCAAGTACTTATCTCAACACCTACGGCTGTAAAGATCGCAGAGAGGACTACGTGGATTCATATCACCCACTGTAAGACTTTTCCTTCTACCATTGATGTTGGTCAGACTGCACCGGACCCCTGAATGCAAAGTCTGACTACAGAGGAAGGATGGCCATGTTCAACTGATACTTGAACTGTTACGTGATGATTTTGGTGGCAAAAGTAAATATGTCCATACGAGAAGGAACAGTTGAGAGAGAAAAAGGAATGGTGGTGCTGCAAGCACAAATGGGTGTTACTACTGTGTTCAAGGTAAAACTTTGTGAAGGAATTTTGGACTGTGCTAAATGGAACAATAATGATTTCTTGACTCATGCAAAATATTTGTGCAATAGAGACTGTGCGTCCTGGTCAAATGTTTGGTGGTCAATAAATGTGAACGGATGGGAAACAAGTGGAGCAGTGATAACAGAGAAAGATAAAAGTAGGCAACAAAGAATAAAAATTGCGCATTTCCAAGGTACCGAAGTAATTACTATAACCATTGTGTCACCACAAGAAAGTGATTCAGGAGTATATGGAATCGGAGTGTCTCTTCCAGTTGGAACTGATCCTTTGGGGACCCTCCAACTTAAAGTACAAAGCCTTAAAAATGCTACAAGTAAAGCAGATTTTGCCTTCACAAAAGAACAATTGTTACTCGAGACGGGATTCGTACACCATAATGAATGGTTATCTTGGGTAAGATATAGTACCAGAGAGGCACATCGTGAGAACTGTGTTTCTTGTGCTGAAGGCAGCAACTAGCGACAGTCCTATTGATGCAAGCTGAAGGTAATCTGATGTGCCTGTTAAAGTTATTCAACAAAACTGAAGATAAATGCAAAGATGAAACCCAACGTTTTCCAGTCATAAGCAAAGTTGAGAAACCGCCTACAACAATCTCTTACCCATGTTCGTATATGTGCATTTCCAGAGATGGCACAGGAAAGAATTATGGCAATATGGGACAGAATTAATGCAATGTTACTATGAATGGCAATGAAAAACCATTTCTGGAGAACCAAACTCAGTTTGGCAGACGTATGGTGGTTATGTGGAGACAACAAACTCGGATCAAGGCTTACGATTTCCTGGAAGGGAATTTGTGCACTTGCAAAGTTAATTCTGCCATTCTACATTTTCCCAGTTCCAGCAAGCAATTTAAGAGAACCGGAAATAAAGCCGAGGTGGTTGAATAAGAGAAAAAGAGAGGCACTGAAGCAATCCTTCGATAGCAGTGTCTACATCGATAGCATTGGCGTACCAAGAGGTGTGCCTGATTAATACAAAGCAATAAACCAAATAGCAGCTGGTTTTGCATCCATCTTTGTCTGGATTCAACCCAATAAGAATGTGGACTGGATCAACTACATTTACTATAACCAGCAGCGTTTTGTGAACTATACCAAAGATACATTGAAAGGTATTGCTGAACTGGAGGCCACTTTGCAGATGGCATGACAGAATCGAATTGCGTTGGATATGCTCCTGGCCAAAGAAGGAGGAGTTTGCAGAATGTTTGGGACTTGCTGTTGTACATATATTCTGAACAACACTGCCCCTGATGGGAGCATCACTCGAGCTTTGAAAGGGTTTGGAGATGTTATCCGAAGAATTGGCAGAGAACTCTGGGGTAAATAATCCCTTCACAGACTTTCTACAAACGTGGTTTGGAAAATGGAGTCCTCTCATCAGCAGTTTCCTGGTGTTCGGAGTCGCTGTGGCTATCGTGGTGGTATGTGGTTGCTGTTGTATACCTTGTATCAGAGGTCTTCTACAAAGACTGGTTGATAATGCTGTTACGAAGACTATGTACCAGCAGTTGCAACAGACTGGTGAAAGTGAATACATTGAAATGGGACTTTTGCAAATGTTTTGAAGTTTAAAAGTCTGTCTTGCAAATGAAGTAATGTATGCAAAGAAAAACTTAGTTTTTACCATATATTGCTGAAATAAAGAGACAAATAAAAGTGTTCTGAGGGGGAAAATGTTAAGAGAAAAAGTTTTAAAACATACTATTATTTGTCTTTCTCCCATCTAGCAAAATGAATATGCTATTTGCTGAAGTGTTGGTAAGAAAAGGTCATTGAACCATGTTTATTAAAGATGGGCTTTACCTAGGATAGATGTAGTTTGCTTATGAACTTTAATAACACCCGTTTTCTATACTTCTGAATAAGAGTTAATTTACAGAGGCAGGCTCTGGAAAATTCCAGCTACCACTGTGGTTTTGAGGTAAATGTTCTACACTAGCTGTGGTTTTGAGGTAAAGCATTCTTTTCCGAGGTAAATTGTGATCCTAGATGTTTTTCATAGCCAACTGTCAAATGTAACAAAAGCTATTTTGGCTAGTAACAGGAAAGTATAAAAGTTGATGTTAGTAACCAAGCTGATAAGATTGAGATCATCTTGGCCAACATGCTGCTGTAATCTGGTTAGCTGCAAATAAAGGAAATTTTCATCACCTGAGGCAGATTTGACTCGCTTGAATTTTTTCTTCTGACAGTAAGAAAAAGATTCCTCAGAGGAGGAATCAGAAAAAAAGTCTTCCTCTTCCCTCATGTTAGGATCCGAGGTCCGAGCCCTAGGGCTCAGGAGTGGTGGGCATATATGTTAGCACTCACAGTAGAGGTAGGCCGCAGGCATTAAACAGGCTTTGACTGAAAGCCTGCCAATCAGGCTGGCTTTCAGAAGAGGGAGAGATGCGCTTTCGTTTCAAGTGACCCAGTAGGTGTCTGAAGGGGTCTAGAATCTGGAGACTGCCAAGGACTGAAGGATTAAGATAGGCCTTCTGATCACCCCCCCCCCCCCCCCAAGCAGAGACCAACATTGGCCACAGGCTGAGAATTGGATGGAAGAGGCCAAGCAGAAGAGGTAGGCTGTAAGATCTTGACTTTTGTTTGGCGGTTCAGAAGGAACATCAGAGGAGCTCTCCATCCCTAATGCAACCTGCTTAAGGCATTGGTTTTCCAAGTAAAATTTTAAAGCATGCAAGCAGCTACATAGGATCTTGGGTACAAACGCTTGACAACTGTGGCAGACCTTGTAGTCATGCAACCATCCCAAGCAGAAGACACACTAATTGTGGGTATCCTTGCGGGGAATCTGCTGGCCGCACTTAACTTGCCCTTTCTGGATGACATGAACAAGCATTACAAGTAAAAGAAAGGTCTGAAAGGGTCCCCAATGGGATACTTAACTTAAATCTTTGAAGACGTCAGCAGTAGCAGGAACACCTGGCGTAAAACTGGTGGCTAAGAAGTTATGAGGGCTGGTGTGTGCAGACATCACTTTTATGGCCCATATTTCTCTCAGCCACATCAGAGGGACTGAAAACTTTTGTCTACTGGGCGTACGTACAAGAGACAAGAAGAATAAACCCATATGTAGAACATTGCAACACTGGAATAGGAGGACATCTCTCATTGCCATCTTTATCCCGAAAACAATCAATCACGGTCAGAACCCACTTGTCCGACATTAATCTATTGCTAACCAGAGAAATGGAGTTTCTTATTTTGAAAAAGCCAAACAAGACTGTCAGGATTTGGGGGGGGGGGGGTGGGGTTGCACTTTGTAGACAGACTTATTGGATTGTCCTTGCTTCAGAGAGGCTCCCCTTCTTTTTGGGCACCTCTCTGTGAAGTAGACATTCACAAAAAAAAAAAAAAAACCTGCAGAACTTTGCACAGTCTGCTTATTTTTATAAAAAGATCCTGGACTTGGGACAAAGCCTGCAACACGACTGAAGCAAGGCTAAAACATCTATGCAAACCACCTGAATCACTAGATTCCCTCATCATATTTATTCAGGATCTTAGATACAACCTTCCCATCAATTGGAAATTCAGAAAGTCAACTTTGACATCTTCATGCAAATTTTGAGACAATAGTCAGGCAAATCTTCGCAGACTTAAAGCAGCATCAACTGAATCATGAAAACACTTCAAAGAATGCTTGGTTACTTCAAAAGATGCAAAAGCATTTACGGAAGATTTGCCTCAGAAGGAAAAGCGATAGTAAATTTTCCTCTCATTTTCATAAGCAAAGAAAATTCCAAAAACAAAACAAAAAAAAGGCATAGGAATGAAATTTTACATCTATGAATGCACTTTCCATACTTGTCAGAGGAGGACGACAGATCAGCATTTATTAAATGTTTAGCTGCAGGAGTTGACAAGGAAATCGCAGCAGGATTGGTTCTTTTTGTAAGATGAAGGAACCTTGCACAATCTGTCTGCCTTCTTAGAGGCTGCAGACATATTACAAGCTAATAAAAAAAAACACTTACCAAAGCTGGAAAAACAGTCATAAGCATTAGGCTGAAGAAATTCTAGTTGTAATAAATAATTTTTCAAAAAAATAGTGGAATGTTATTTTATACCAAATGAAAAAAATAGTTCATCCTAGATATGGTTTCAGGAAAAGGAAATTTCTTCCAAGGAAGAAATACTCTCAGATTCAGAATTTGTTGCCAAGCTACTTGGAATCAGGTTAAGTTCATCCAAGCTGTCAGAGTGACCAGGTTTGGCTATAGCAGGAAATCCCAGTTTTGATTCAGGAGGGCAACACGCTAATGCAACACTGCACTTCCCTCTACCTACATTGTTCAGGAGAGAAAACTAGTGTTATCTTGGGCAAAAGGGATGCTGTTTTGATTAGGTTTAGTCTTGCCTTCTCAAATTTTTTAATCAGTACCACAAGGATCCAAGTGAAAAGCACATCAAGGCAAAGGAATTTGTTACCACACTTTTGCAGTTTCTGTTGTCACAGAACGTAGCAGTTGCTTGTTCAGGTGAGGATACAAGCCATTTTGTTACCAAACAACCTGATCAAATCCAGAAAGTTATCCAGCTTAGCATCTATTAATGGGGGGGGGGGGGGGGGGGGAGTTCAGGATCTGCTCAGCTTGTTCAGAAACGCACAAGGCTGGGAGTGGATATAAACTGTAGTCAGTGTTAGACTACTCTTTCAAGGCTATTTTCTCAGGCCTGCATGGACAGCCTGTAAAGCAGTTATGAGTGCTCCTCTTTGCATGTTTATGTACTACATGGTAGTAGTTCTGTCAGTCTTCACCTGCAAACCCCCCTGCTGAAGATGTTGTTAAAGCTTTCTGGGAATGTATGACTCCCATCATTTCTTTAATGTTTATGCGCTATTTTCTCAATTTACCTTCCCAAGCAACCTGAATCCCAAGTAAGTCCCCTCAAGCCAGATCAGAATAAATTTGGGGCCAGAAGCATTGTAGACAGAGATGCCTGAAGGGCATTCCCTAAATATAAACCTCACTGAATCAAGCACAGTATCTCCTCATTGATGCAGTGGGGAAAAGGGATAGTCATCTCTTAATGACGGGTCATGCTGACACCATTTACTTCTTGTGTACCACTAGAGTTCCTATGTGCAGACATGCTAGAATAATAACTAACGCAAGATGCCAAAAAGCCTAACAGCACAGAAACATGCTGGCTGTAATCTGCTGCAGCACGTTTTAGAAGTATTCAGTCAAATGGGTCACTTAGCCCTGTAGGATAAAGTCGTTCAGAATAGTTTCCATACATAACCCCAGGAAAACCAGTTTCTGCTAGGGGCTTAAGTTGTGAGCCTCAAGTTCCTGGGGTAAAAATGTTCAAATACTGCTGAAAGATGCATTACACTACCAGGACAAGGCAGTCATCGGTGTAACTCTGCCTTCACACCCTGCAGCAATTTTGTAAAGATTCTGGAAGCAGCAGTAAAGTAAAAAGGTAAGAAGGCGAACAAGATAAGATCTCCCCCTGCGACAAATCTAAGTATTTTCTTTGCTTTTCGGCAAGAGGAATTCGAGATTGACACTGGATTTAAAGGATGCCTGAGTGCATTTGAAGGAAACATTAGCATTCTGAATTTTGGAACCTCCTGAGAAATTTAAACAGGTCTAAATGCACGCTCTTTCCATCTGGTCTTTCTTCCACCAGGGAAGCCTTTCTATTGTCCATGACCAAATCAGGTCTCGAATGACTTCTGATAGGAGGCCAAGTTGGTCTCTGGGGAATGCCTCAACACTGATATGGTTAGAAACTTCAATTTGTAGCCTTTTCCGATAATACTGACAACCCAAGTGATCTTGGGCGAGTTTTACCCACTTTCATTAAAAAGGGCAAGTGCCATCCAAATCTTTGAGGATGGTGGTATGGAAGGACAGGAGGGATACTGGGCTAATGTGGGCAGCTTGGCAGTCTCATGTCCTATCTCTTTGTGGTCTTGGCCCCAAGGGTTTATCAGCTTACTTCCAGGTTTTCCTTGCAATTATTAAACTCTGAAACTGGGATAGGAGAAAATTCAAACACTAATGTTTAGTGAGAGAAGGCAGGCCTTTGACTAGAAACCTCTGCTGAACACCATGGAGCTTAAGCCTAAAAAATCTGACTTTCAGACTTTGACAGTTCTAAACTTCTCTTCCATCAGTTAGACTTCTTGAATAAGTCTGAACATAAGGATCTTGTTTAATGAAGTGTTTAGGATTTCCATCATAAAATTATCCAGTAGGGATGAAGTACTCAGCCAGGTAGGTCTCAGCATTACATACCCAGTAGCTGCTACTCTGCAAGACACAACAACATCACTACCTCATTTCTTGGACTTAACCACTTCATAGGATCATGCGAAATTACCAGGCTATCGACCCACAGGTCATTTTAAGCCTAGCCATTTCAACCCAGTGTAATACAGTAGAGGTACTAGACAATACCCAAAGATAAAATTTAGTGATAAATGCTCATGTCCAGAATTGCGGGCACTATCCCTGGGAATAATTTACAGTGCCCCACCCACTCAGATTCCTCTTGAACAGCGTCATAGAAGGACTCAGTTTCCCATGAACTGGTAGCCTGTTGCAAAGACGGGGCAGTTGCTGTGAGTATAGTGACAAGGACTTCAGAACAAGGGCCTCCAGCATATTCCTTAGATGGACTGACTAGAATCCTCAGAGCTCTCTAA
>NC_056735.1:1241542058-1241602058 GCF_019279795.1 Protopterus annectens | reverse complement strand
AGAAAGGAAAATGTCAAGTGGCTCTCTGCTCTCTCTCTCTCCCTTACTCTCTATAAAAATGAGTCTCCACACAAGGCTCAATTCACAGTCCCCTTATTTTAACATTTTTTTAAAAACTCCACACATCCTGCCCTTGGTCACTCATACAGTACACAAATGACTCCACTATCACCACCACTGCTGACAACCCCTCTGACCTTCTCACCCTAACTCAGACCTCCTTCAACTTCATTGAAAGTTGGGCTTACTAACAACCAACTCATTCTAAACCCCAAAGAGAGACTAGACTCCCTTTTGCTACCTAAATCTTTCCACCATCTTAAATTCTCTAACAATCTCCTCCCAACACCAATATCCCTGCTGAACCCCACACTAAGCTCCTTGGAGTAATTGACAGCAATCAACTGAAATTCGACCTCCATGTACACCACTGTATAAAGAAACCCACCAAAAACTAGTCCTACTACACAGGAACAAAAAGTTCCTTACTCCAACTACAAAATCTCACTAACCCAGGCTTATCTTCTTCCTACCCTCTTCTTTGGCTCTCAAATCCTTCTCTCTTCAATCTAAACAAAGCATATTCAACTAAGTTGCCAGATTTCCGGCCAACCCACCAGCAAACATACTCACCACTGTCTCGCAATGCGTACACTCAGCGGGTTAGGAAGAATTTCCTAACCAACTCATATACTCAACTTATCCACACCATCTTAAACAAGCAGTCCGCCTGCGCTAGCATCTCCTTGTCTCCCTGAATAGTTCAGAACAATTTTTTCTACAGATTCATAAACCTAAACATTCTTTAGGACAATACATCTACAGCTACCTTCCTACTCTATCATGAAATAAGCTTACCAAGGTCCTCAGAAATGTTACCCATTCTCATAACTTCAAGACAACTTTCAGAAAATTTACCTAAACAGTGCCTGGAGATGTCACTCCAATCATCCACTTGAAATCCTACTTTTGACTGTCAACTAGTTTTCTTCCTTCCCCTCCTAATCTCTTGTTCCTAGATATCAGACATTACAACCCCTTTTCCTTCCACCCCTACTTACCAGCCTCAATACTTACAACCTACTTGAATTCCCTCATTTGCTGAAGTTTCCCTTCCTTGTACAGCAATAGTTAATCTACCTGACGTTATTTTATATTAAACTTTGTTTATTTTTCTTCTTGCATAACTTGTAGTGAGAATTACTTTCTTAAATCAGTACTGTGAATGTATTACTGCCTTAAAAGTTGTGTTGTGAAATGTTTTTAGTGTACTGTGGAGCTTTTCACCCTGGGCCTACAATGGAAAAGGGTGCAAGCTCAGGTCAGAATACCCTGGTCAACAAAGCGCAGAAAGTGAAATTGTCTAGACTTAAAAAGGCCTGCAAGGGCAGCTAAGCTAGTACTCGCTATAAAAGGTGGACAGCCAGATGGATTCACTTGAGTTGTACAAATGAGGAGGGAAGGAAATATGGAAGGTCCTAATGAAGAACTAGGAAAGAATCGGGACTTAGGCAAAACGGACATTTATTTATTTGCAGTTGCTTTACCAGGATGGTCCATTGGGCCAAAATAACCCCGTTTTCAATGGAGTCCTGGGGAGAAAAGCTCCAAAAACAATTAGCAAGGTTACAATAAGGTAGTTACAATTACACAATTCCCATGGACTTGGAAATAAGTAGACTAGTGTACAAACAAATATTACAATCTTGTATTGTTTAAAACAATTTACAATATAGAAACTGAGGTGCTTTTACAACTTAGGGTGGGTTACACTGGAGTTATCTTTCATACATCAGGAGTAGCAGCTTAATACAATCAAGAGGAAAGTATAGGAGCTGACACAGAACTTTTCAATATAGAAACAGAGAACCTTTTCCATCATAGGGTACATTTACACTTAGGTACTTTAAGTATTCAGAAAAAGCTAATACAAGCAAGAGCAAGATCTATGAGTTTAGGAGAGCAAGTAGAAATTCTCATTATGAATAAGGGAGGGGAAGTGAAAATTCTCAGGGGGAGATTATGTTGGGTGGGAGCAGGAGCATTCCCACTGGGAAATTAGGTACGAGTGAAGGGATTTTTTTGAATGAGAAGTGATTTGTGATTGTACGAATGGATGGGGGTAAGGAGTTCTAGAGACTAGCAAGACTGTAGGATAAGAGATTTTTTCCAGGGGGACGAATTGGTTTATACAGTTCAATTAAGTTTTGGTTGTTAGATCTTAGAATTCTATCAGGGAGGTGCATTTTGAAGGTAGAGGAAAGGGATGGGCAGAGGGAGGGACTGAAGAGGAGTGTGTGTGTGCAAGAGTCAGTTGGATGTAGGTGAGGTGATTGTGGAAAGCAGAACAGTGGTGTGAGGAGGACTTATGGGAGGTAGCAAACAATTTTGTTATAGCAAGAGGAGAGTTGTGTTTTGAGAGAAGATTGCAGGTTAGTTAGAAGTGGGGCTCCACAGAGGGATGGGATGAGAAATGTGGTAAATAGGGTGAGTTTGGTGGAGGGTGTAAGATAACAATTCTATCTGTAGAACATGCAGAGTTTTTGGTGGGTTTTTTTTATATTTAGTTGAAGATGGGAATTGAATTTAAGCAGACTATCAATTTGAACCCCAAGTAATACGGCCTCAGATACTAGTTCTAGGGGTGTATTGTTTTAACTAGTAAGATAAATTACTTGGATTGAAAAAGGTAGCTTTAGAGGGGGTGAATACCATTACTTTGGTTTTGCAGGCATTGAGTACAAGGTGATTTGTTTTCAACTATTGTTCAGTGGTTGAGAATGCATCTTGAGTAAGCTTTAGCAGTGTGGGGATGGAGGTAGCAGAGCAGATTATAGCTGAATCATCTGCGTACTGCATAATTTTAGTTGAAGGGATAGAGTTGTGGAAATGCACACAAATATATATATATATATATATATATATATATATATATATATATACACACACACAAAAATGTGTATATAAATTATATACATGTGCGTTGCTGTTTACCCCACACCCACCCAATAGACTACACTACTTACTTTTAGTGAAATAAGAATCAGCGACATAAGCTTTCAGTGAATCAAGCTACACACACAAAATGTTTGAGGGATTAACTGCTGGTGTTTACATGTCTAATATGGCCGATGAGACACATTTTAGTTCACCCTTCGAGTAAGCTGTACTTCAAAAAGGTATGACTTACACCATCGGACAGAATGTCCCTGACTGATAAGGTTATTTAATTGAAAACCTTCACATGCAACATTATGTTGAAGCTTTTATATGGTGGGGAAGTACAGGACACAGTTGGTTCTGTCAACAATTTTAAAAGACCTAGTAGTTATATTACTAAGGCTAATGGTGTTGTTGAAACATCTGAAAATATGTGCTTGAAGGATATTTATAAAATCTATGATATTAAAATTAAATGATTTTGTAATTTGAATGTCTATGAAAAGGAAGCGCTAGATAACTTGACAAGATGCAACTATTTCCATTAGACCAGCCGATAAGGGAGATCCGTTAGTAGTCATGGACCATTCTTGGTCTAGGATAGACATGTTAAACGACACTACAGCATATGAAAATATTACAGAGATGTCGAGAGTTGCATTACTGCCATTCATAATGGATTGTTTGAATGTCTGCAATGCCACAGTATTTATCAGGAACTTAAAGTATTTCCTGATAAAGGAATCCCTTACATAATTCAGGGTCTTCGTAAAATTCATAAACGTCATACTAAACAAACAATGAGGCCAATAGTGGCTACAGAGTCCTTATCACTTTATATTGAGCAACAACTTAAACCAATAATTTCAAAGAACAAACATATTTTAAGGGAGACTAAACAGTTTCTAGAGGACCTCCGATTCTGTTGACAATAAGTTACCCTCCATCTGCATCATGGCGACCGTAGATGTGCAATCGTTTACAGTTATTCCCAACAGTCAAGGGATAGATATGCTTATATGATATTTAAATTGATGGTACTTGTGATGCAAGTAAAATTGATTTAATAAGGTTTCTTGTTAGAAATAGTTCTGGAAAATGATTCATTCCTTTTTGAGGATAAGCTTTTCAGGCAACAAGGGCACATCCTGTGCAAATAGCTACGCCAACTTGGTTATGGCCACTTGGGAAAAGGAATTTGTGCTGAAGGAAGACATGGGTTTTCCTATCACATTTTTTCACCAATTTGTGGATTACCTCTTCCTCTTTTGGGAGGGGGATATGTCTAGTGTCACCCAGCTTGTGGAGTTAATCAACAATATCAGTGGGTTTTTGAAGTTTACAGCTAGTACTTCCTATACATCAATTGAGTTTTTACATGTGTTTGTAGATCTGTGCAAGGAGATTTTTTCACAGAAATATATAGGAATACCTATTTGGAACGTAGTAGTATGCATCCCTAGCATACTTTCAAAAACGTAATGAGAGGGCAAACACAGAGTGTTAAGGTTAACAGCTAATGATGAGAGCTTTGATGGAGCACTCGCAGATCCTGGTAAATCCTTCCTGGAGAGAGGTTATTCTAAGGAAGAAGTTAATTTGACCACTGCACAGAGAACAAGTCTAGGTAGACCATACTTTTCTGGGATAAAAAGGGCAACCACTGAAGGTAACCCTAGGAATGAGAACATGAGAGTTCCAGTGACTTATTCCAGCAACATTAATTTGTTGAAAAATGTGTTCTGCAAGAAATGGAACGTTCTCTGTGCTGATGAAAGAATAAGACAAATTGTTGGTGATGTTCCACACTATGCTTTTAAAAATAAAAAATCTCTCAAGAGAATCCTATGTGGCCCTAAATTGAGCCATGGGGAAGGTACCCAGACCAGAGGGTCTGGATATGGTACTTTACCATGTCAAGAATGCAATTTCTGTAAATATATCTTGATACTTCAGGATTCCATCATCCAGATACAGGGAAACAAATGAGTTTTCATTTGAGGGCAGACTAATTCTACTAATTTGGTATATCTAGGTTACTACTTAATACTACTTAAGTTTGTTTTTTGTTCTATATAGGCATGACTACATGCAGGTTACGGGATCGGATTACGGAGCACCTCTGACATATCTAGACTTGCTGACACCAGTGCATTGGCACATGTCATGACCGTGGAGTTTAGATTTATGGTTATAGAGATGGTACCATCTAATGCCAGACAGGGCCCTGTCAGGAATAGGGTTGAAAACAGTGAGCTTTATGGATCATTAGAAAGAGGGCAAACATGGGTAAAGGACTTAAGTTAGCCATTCAACCCATATTAACTGACCTTAACATAGATGAGAGGATGTTGCATTGTTTTTTGGAATCATTTTTATGAAAATATTTTTATGAATTTATGAATGAATGCATGATTTTTTCTGAATATCTTATTTTTATGGTTAGACACTGACTGTTTTTGAGTTGTTGGTCTCTTTGTATTTATATATATATTCTTGCTGTTGTAACTTTAAAAGTTGAATTTATGTGATGTCATTGTGTGGAGAGTGCATTTAAAATAATCCAAGAAATAACGCTGAGAGGTAACAAAGGACTGAATAGGTTTCAACCATGAAAAGCAGCACGTAGATATATTGTAAAATCCAAAAGCAGTAACTTTGGAGCCCATGAAAAAACAGCACTTCTAGTATAAAATCCAAAAGCAGTAACTTATTTAGATAAAAATGGTAAGCACTTTCACTATTGCTTCTTCAGACTGTTAACATTCAAATGCATTAATTCAATATATATATAGAAACTCGTGGATACCTTCTAATTAAGTTGTTTAAAGGACTAGGAAAAACTCGCGTTTCTATACCTTCCTTCTTAACAGTAAAATAAACACCAGTACACTGTATATTAAGGACAACCTTCATCTATACATTAGTACAATAGCCAAGTATGTAAATATTCCACTTGACGTCTCATAACCACGCAGATTCATAAAAATGCTTACTTAACGCAATGTAAAATTCATTCAAGAATATATATAATAATGCAATTAATGTATAATAATAAATATCAACCTAAAGAATATATCTTATACTAAATATTATATTAAACTATCTCCTAATGCGATATAAATTCATTTAGGATAGTGTATTATATAATACATTACTATTTTATATAATAATCAAAGACACATACCATGAAAATATCTCCTGATAAATATTTTGTTAAAACCTCTCCCAAACACTAGAACCACTGTTCCATTGTGAAAATACACATTTAAAGCGCTAAAAATCTCACAGAAATCATGCGCATAAATAATGCAGTTAGCCAGTCAGATTTCAAACAGGCTATAACAATAGTGCGCTGAAGACCTCGAAAACAATAGTTCTATATATACTTAAATCATACCATGTTATAAAGTCTTAATAAACAACCTAATTAATTACATTAATAAAGATAACCTGGGCACTACAAATAATTTAAAAACCAAGTAGTAAAATGCTTTATTCTAACGCAATGAATACCTACGGAACTCGCCAAAGTAAATTGCTGAAAAAAGCAAATACCTGGCATTATTTGTAATCATGGATGTCATAGCTGCTAATGTTAACATCCATAGCCTTATGTCTAATATACTAAGCATGGAAAGCCTGAACTCAAAGTAGCAGCAAATATCTGAATATATATCGAAAATAAACTAAAAAAAGTAGGAGCAATCCACAGTAGATAAACCACCAGTTCATATAAAAATCCTCAGAACTTCAAAAGTCCCAATATCCCAACTGATAAAAACCAAGACTCATTCAAGTTCACAAACTGCTCTTTAATGAGATCGAAAACAAGTACAAATGCAGGTACAGGTTAGCGCTTTCACCTTACGGCTTCTTCAGACCTATTAATTTCTAAAACATCCCACAATTTAAATCTAAAAAAGCGTGAAAACTGCTCATTCTTAAAGTGCCAGCACAAAAAAAGATAAACAACACCTTAAGAAATTTCATGTCAATAAAACATAAAACTTATACTAAAAAACACATATGTGTACACGAGATAATATATAAACCATCATCAGAAATAAATATATAGACATATACAAACTACATGGAAACTAAGGACATGAAACATTGTTTCCATGTAGTTTATATATGTCTATATATTTATTTCTGATGGTTTATATATTATCTCGTGTACACACACATATATATATATATTTTTTTTTTCCCCACACAGTTTTTGGTTGTGTGTATATATGTGCATAAGGTATTTTTAATGTTTAGATTAGTTTTCATATACCGCATATGCATTTTTATACATATTCATTGTATTTCACTTCATATGCATATATCTGTGATATTTATTATATATATATCTGTGATATTTATTATATATATATATATCTATATTTATTATATATATATATATATATATATATATATATATATATATATATCTGTGATATTTATTATATATATATATATATATATATATATATATATATATTTTTTTTTTTTTTTTTCCATGCCCATATGTGATTACATATTTGTATATACACGTGTATAGGTTTTTTATATATGCACGTTAGGTATATGTGTTTAGTATAAGTTTTATGTTTTACTGACATGAGATTTAAGGTGTTGTATAGTTTATTTTCGATTCTTGTGTTAGGCTGGTTTTGTTGGAGCATTTACTCTGTTCAGGCAATATAATTTATAATTTTATCTGAATATATACAACACAAAACTATGTGGACACAATGCTTTGTAGGCTAAATTTCTTAACTAATGGTATTAACATCCAAAGCCACATAACTATAACACTTCTAACCCCAAATTAATAAATGCTTTTAAACTCTCGAGGATGAATAAAGAAAGTATCAAGTTCTTTTAAAAACGTCTAGCTCTAAAGGTAGGTTTAACTGAAGCACTCTCGTTAAGACCCTTACCCTTATCTGCCCTAAATATCATAATCCAATTAACCTCCCGCCTCTGTGGTGTTGCAAATGTTGCCTTCCCCAACAGCGGGGGATTATCTGCTCTATGACCATAAATTTAAAATTATGTTGTATACCTACATTATGAACATGCTTGGCTAGGGCATTATGACTATGCCCTATGCGTATAGCATAAAGAGGTTCCCCAATCCTTGTGCGAAGCCTTCTATTAGTTTTCCCAACATAAAATGATTGACATAACTGGCATGTAGCCAAATATACAATATGTTCTGTATTGCAGTTAGCATTTACCTGAAAATAGTAAGCCCGTCCTGTATGGGGATGTATAAATTTATTGCCTGTATCTATGTAAGCACAAAAGTTACAATTACCACAGGGACTAGTACCTGTATATATATGCGACTCACATTTATTAGTTGAGTGGCATAGGAGATTTTTAAGACTAAATTTATTTTTATATAAGAATTTAGGTTTCTCACCTACAATCTGCTTAAATTCATCATTACTCATTAATATGCGCCAATGTTCATTAATAATATCTATAACATCTTTTCTGTCATTAGTATAAAACATATGTATCCTTAGATGTTTAAAGTCACCTTCTCTGCGTGTGATATTAGGACTTCCTTCTGAAAAGTATGGTGCAGCTCTGTCTTGTCTTAATTCACTAATATTACCGAGACTCATCTTAATTTCATTGTACCCTCATTGCATAAGTCTATGCCTAAAATTATTAATTTCTTCTTGAAAACATCACTCAGTAGCATTTAACCTTGAAATCCTCATGCTTTGTCCTTTTATTATATTGTTGAATATATGACGGGGATGCATGCTTCTTCTATGTAGAAGGGCATTTCTATAACAATTTTTTTCTGTAGACCCCAGTGTTAACTTGGTCGTTCATAACCCTTTCAACATATACATCTAAATACTCTACCCTAGTATCGGAGAAATAAGTAAATCTCAAATAAGAGGTAATGTCATTAATTTCATTCATGTATATTCTTAATGCTTCAGAACTACCCTGCCAAACCATAAAAATGTAGTCTACAATAGAATCGTACATGTTGCACATCCAATTCATGCCGAAATAAAGTGTCTTCTTGTGCCAACAACTACTCCAACATGTTTTTGGCGAGTTGGGAAGATGTGCCCATTGCTACGCCATCACGTTGTAAATATATTTTTTCATTATAGACAAAGACATTGTGCTCCAATAGAGCTTCCATAAACATTGAGATAAGATCTATTTTTTGATCTGTATATTGGCTCTGTTTACCCAAGTACTGTCTAATGGCCTGCACTCCAATCTCGTTGGGAATAATAGTGAATAAAGATTGTATATCTAGTGCAACAAACAACATACCTAAAGTCAAAGCAGTAGTGTTAAAGTAAGGATATAAATAAACGAGAAATTGCTTAGTGTCTTTAAGGATGTGTATTCATACCAATAATGGGTCTCAGATGATTCTCAACAAAGAGACAGTGGCTCTGTGCACCATCCTCATCCCGATACTATAGGTCGCATGGGGGGGGGGGGGTTAGTGCTATGCTTATGCATCTTGGGTAATCCATTAATATTGGGAATCACCGGATATTCTACTAACAGGAACTCACCCAAATCTTTATCTATAATAAAGCTATTAACTAGTTCACATATATAACTTACGTACTACCATAATTGGAGTAACACGCTCTTTAGAAGTACTATACTGACCATTCATGTCAGTCCCTTTAGGGCAACTTGAAGGGGTAGGACAACTCAAAGTAGTATTTGGTTTGCCCATAACCAAAATGTGGTTGTGTTGGACATGAATATGTTCAGAGTCACTTACAGGGTCAGTAGGTTTGGAATTATTCTCTACAATTGATGGACGAGTCTGTAATGGCTCACCAGTCTGCATACGTACAGGATCAGTTATGTTAATATACTGTTCATAGGTTCATAGATTAGTACTACGCTAACTGCCCTTGCGAGCCATTGTAAGCCTAGCCAATTATCCCTTATGAGACTCAAACCCTGCACCTTGCGTTTGTAAGGCAAACACTTTAACTATTAGGCCACCCTAAGTATTCATTGTCCTGGGCCAGGCAAAAACCGAACAAAGTCGCGAATGTCTTTATCTATCTTGTTTCTTTTTTGCTGTAGAAGGCATCTCTCATACTAGAATACCATCTAGCATATTATTGAGAGCATGATTTAACTGCATTTCTGGATATATCTGACTTAATTCCTGTTGTTGCAGCAAAATGGACTCAAGCTGTTCTTCTATTGGTGTAAAAAAGTCTAGCAACAATTGTATATACTTCTTACTTGGTTCTAGATTCAATTTTTGCCATCGAGTCAATAATTCAGGATACTGGTCACCATACGTCGGCATTTTTAAAATTCACAAACCTCTAGCTATTATATTTCTCAACAAACACACTTTAAAATGCTGTTGTTGAGTAGAAAGACGTTTCAATTTTAACATATCAACCTCCAATTTCTGGACCGCTGTATACATACGTTCAGCCATCTCCAAAGTTAATTCTTTGTTATTACTAGCTTCGACTTCATAGAGCATTAAAGAATTAACATTGTTTTTCAAGCAAGATAACATTTTAATCTTCAGGCTTTCGCCCCTCTCACTGCTGTAATGAGCAACTTTATCACTTGCCTTAGTATTGGGTTGAAGCATAGGGGTAGCATTATTTCCTTCCACTAGCACGTCATTGTTTATTACGACTTTATAGCGTGGTATGGTTTAAGTATTTATAGAACTATTGTTTTCGAGGTCTTCAGCGCACTATTGTTATAGCCTGTTTGAAAGCCGACTGGCTAAACAAGAGATATTTTCATGGTATGTGTCTTTGATTATTATATAAAATAGTAATGCATTATACAATACACTATCCTAAATGAATTTATATCTCATTAGGAGATGGTTTAATATAATATTTAGTACAAGATATATTCTTTAGGTTGATGATTATTATACATAAATTAATTGCATTATAAATATTCTTGAATTTTACATTGCGTTAAGCATTTTTATGAATCAGCGTGGTTATGAGACATCAAGTGGAATTTTTACATACTTAGCTACTGTACTAAATGTATAGATGAAGGTTGTCCTGAATATACAGTGTACTGGTGTTGATTTTACTATTAAGAAGGAAGGTATAGAAACAAGAGTTTCTCCTAGCCCTTTAAACAACTTAATTAGAAGGTATCCACGTGTTTCTATATATATTGAATTAATTAATGCATTTGAATGTTAACGGTCTGAAGCAATAGTGAAAGCGCTTACCATTTTTATCTAAATAAAAGTTACTGCTTTTGGATTTTACAATACATCTACGTGCCGTTTTTCGTGGGCTTTTCATGGTTGAAACTTATCCAGTCCTTGGTTACCTCTCAGCGTTATTTGTTGGATTATTTATTGGTACTTTTCCTGTCAGCAGAGAGGTATTTACACCGTTGGGAATGACATTTTTGTTACTGCAGTGTATTTAAATTGTCTGAGGAAGCAGCGACTGCGAAAGCGCTCACCATAGCATTTATTTTATTAAACCAGCATTTTATCTAGCCATGGTTCAGTGCTCTTTACATACACATTTTCTACATATTTTTTTGTTGTGAGCGCACTGGTTTACACACACACACACACACACACACACACACACACACACACACCTCACGAAGTGATAAGTTTTAGGCCCATCTCCAATTAACTAAAAATACCACAATTTTGGCAACGGTTTTGGCAGAAGACTGGATGAACCCTTGCCAAACATTACAGCTACAAAGGCAGGCAAGGGAGAGTTCATATATTACATACCATAACACCCAATTGAAGGAATATCTGAGGAGGCAGTTACTCTAGTCCCATTCACACTTTTTACTGAGGAGTTGGTAGTGCAAGCTGGACCACAATTTAGCAATCCCTGAAGAAAAAGAGGGGATCAAATGTCAGTGTTATATGCAGTACTGCATGCTAAAAGTCGAAGGATGTGGCTGCAACAATGGTAACTATGAGAGAAACTTTAGTAGAAAAGTTTGAGGAACTGCTAGGACTCAGGTGAGTGTGGAAGGAGATAGGGGTACAGGTGAGAAAAAGAATCATCCCTGGTATGCAGGGATCCTTATTGGGATCATCGATAAATAAGTGGAGAAAATTTTAGAGGAAGTTGGAAAAAAGGCAAGAAATACTCTTGGGGGATAGGGGACACATACATTGATTCAGCTAATATGATAGATGTACAATGGATGACACCGCCATTTCTCTATCTACTTTGAAACATACAAATAGACCCCAGGGACAAAAGGCTACAGCATATATAAAGATAAAGGACTGGGTCAATAAAACAGTGTAGAGAAAGAGCAAGGAAAAAGAAAAGGGGAAAAAAATAGAGCAACGTTTTAAAGGAGATGAATGGAGCAACACTAAAAAATAAAAAAAAAAAGAAAAAGGTAGTGTTCACCTCATTTAATGCTTCCCAACCTTAGGGAAGACTATGGGGAAACAAAAGGGCAGTGGGCAAATAATGGGAAAAAAATGAAATCTGGAAAAGTGGAACAGCTCAAGAGGAAGGACTCTATATGCATAGGAAAAGTTCAAAAAACAATGGGAAAGTTATACTGAATGCTAGAGACCCAATGGTGGAACTACTTTGCTCTCACGGATACCTGGAAAAATACGGAGACACAGCGGGCAGAAATGGTGGTGGGGGGGGGGGGCAAGGAACCAAACAGATATATGAAAATTTAAGGCCAAGAAGGATCAAAGTTGAACAGAAAAAAAAATGGGAAAAGTAGGAACGATCAAGAGGAGTTAAAGAATACAGGTGGGACAATTCAGGCAATGAGGCACATGCAGAAAGTCCATTAAGCAATATATCAAAGCCTCCAAATTCTACACGAGGCAGAAATTATGTAAATGTCATTGGACTGTGGGTTCACACAAGGTGGCTGGAAGCATGCACAGATTTGGGGAGACATTTCAAAGTGATAGAGCATATGTGGGGATTCTGTATAGGAGGGATTCTGTATAGGATAAAGGAAGAGTACAGGAGCACAATCTGTAAAGAAATAAATCAGACTGCCAAGTACTGACGTTAACGCCATCACCACTGAAAATTGGAAGGGGATAAAAAAATAAAATATATTAGCAAGAACTACACAATGTTCCTAAACAAGAGGACAATATAGCACAAACTGATTAGAATGAGGAAAGTAGGAGGAGGGGAAAAATGAAAGTGCAATGGAAAGAGGCGATATGATTTTCAATCATAGTATTCTATCAGGAGGTGAGGAAGATAAGGAAAAAGGAACTGGGTGGGAACTGAAGCAGCCAACATGATGCACCATGTAAGGACTACACATGGAGTGGGATATACTGCATGGAGTGAAGTACATTTTCAAAAGGGTAAACAAACTTTGGGTTGCATCTTATGGAGATGTATGGTAGTTACGGATACAAATGAAAAACAGCCAGCCACTGGTGGTGATACACTGTTTGATGCATGAAGACTGTACTACAAAGTTGATATGGAATGCACTTTGAACAATGAAGTTTGGCTAACATAATTATAAATCTACATTTATAATTACATTTTTTTTATATATAGATATAGGTACACACTTTTCCCCCATTTTCACTATGCTGATGTCACAAAGTAGTAACTGAGCAATAACCCACGGCTGGGTACTGTTAATGCTGGATTTACCCACAGTTTTTGTTTGGTCACAAGGGAGAAGCCCAGGTGACCAAACAAAGCCAACAGTGGTTAAATTCAGCATTACCCACACCCAGCCGTGTGTTACTACTATTATACAATAACATTGAGAAAAAATACTTTTCTTAAATGCTATTGTATAATGCATCCATGCTGCCCTTCCGCAGGTTTCCAGTATCCTTGGGCATTTCGGATATACTGCGTAAGCGTGGTGCATGCACAGTACATCAGTGCTGTGCAGAGGTAGCAAACTGAGAAAGGAAGTTATCAGTTGCTTGACTTTTTTTTTTAAAAACATAAATAAATAAAAATCTCGCTAGGTTAGAGTTCTTCAATTTAACACAGTGAGATATCTTAAAAAAGCAACAGAGATCCTCCCTTCGCCGTTGCTACCTCTGCAAATCAAAAAAATAAATAAAATCAGTAGATGTACTAAAAAACGGAAAAAGTTCGGACAACTAGACCTTTTTCCTTTAGTATATTCTCCAATTTACAACAGGCATGCTGATTTGGCTGGCCAATCAGCGTGCTTGTTTTTGAATATTAATGGCCATTGTATACATTTGTTTCAATCCCCTGCCCCAACTTCAGCTTAAGTGTAGCATGGGGAATGCATCCATGGGACTCAAGTACACACCACTGTGCAGGGGTGTTTCCATGAAAGCCTATGGACACAATTAAAGTTATTCCTATGATAACGTCAAGGGCAAGGAATGTGTCAAAAAGTTCACAAAGCTTTTTTTATTGAAGAGACAGACATACAAAAGGATGAATAGGGAGGGAAAAGTGCACTAATACAGGTATTAGCAAGGCATGTTACTTCATAGAAAAAATTTTAGGCAGATGTAGTGTAGGGTGAGATACCATACCAACTGATTTGCTGATGCTTTCTTAAACTTTTGCACATAGCCTTTGGTGCCCATAGCCCCATAAAATATACTGCCCCAACAGCACCACTGCAGAGAGGATGTAGCAAGTTTATTTGGGCCAAGGCTTAGTAAATTTACAAAAACTATGGAGGTGAAATACAGTGGCACATATGCATTATGGCATGTATTGGGTTATCAGCAAAACACTAGCTTGAGCTAGGCAAGTGCCCTTCCAAATAGCTGCTTTAGCTAGCAGTTGAGAAAAAGTCTATCCAACCCCAAAAAAGAATTTGGCCTAGCAACAGATTTCTGTGCAAGAAGCAAGCATGGTTTACCTTCAGCCAAACTACCACAATTAGCTAGCTACCGAAGATTACTCCCAATTAAGTTTTGTATGAATTAGCCTTTTCTTACACAGACACTTGGTAAAATTTAGTAAAAGGTCATGATGGGGGTACATTTTTTGCAAGGGTGGAAGAGCAACATTTTTGTGAATAACTACCTGTTAAGGTGAATCTTGACTTTGGGAAATCAGGATGGAAGGGAACTGAAAAAGAAAAGGATGGAGTCAAAAACAGAACCTTAAAT
Organism: Protopterus annectens; assembly: GCF_019279795.1. NCBI lineage: Eukaryota > Metazoa > Chordata > Ceratodontiformes > Protopteridae > Protopterus > Protopterus annectens. The sequence goes on along the minus strand of NC_056735.1, from coordinate 1,241,586,997 downwards.
TCTTAGGAGTGGCTTATACCCAATTTACATTTAAAAATCAGTTTAATACTCCAGAATTTCAGTCCCTTTAGTCTTACACAGGTCAGGCATATTTTTATCAACCAGAAAAAAAGTCGTAGGTAACAATTAATTAAGAGCTGAAGGACCACCTGGGAGGGGAAGACAAGAGAGAGTCAAGTGGGATAAGTGGATTCTTTCAGCAGAAGAGGGCTGATTGGGATTACCCAATTTGAAGGGGTATTTCAGAGCTAAACAGTTAAGTCGCCTGTGCACAGCAGAAGCGGAAAACTATAATTCAAAATGTAAAGGGATGATGAAGCACGGGGGAAGTTTAAGAAATAAAAAGAGAGACTGGTATTTTGGATGCAGGCCTTTAAGGAGGAGAACAATAATGATGCAGAATACGATTATATCCATAAAGTAGAAAGCATTCCAAGACCTAAACTAACATGGGAATGGGGAAAGGAGATTCTGCCAATAGGGATGACTGCAATTAGGGAGAGAGACAACAGGCAAGAGGGGGCGGGAATTTATGGGAGAAAACTGTCAAAGGAACAAAGGTAATGGCAGCAAATAACTAGAGAGGGTAAGGGGATAAATTCTTGGTGTCTTCCCATTCTATTTGGACTGGGGCTTAGAGATAGATATCAATCCCTGATGGGGAAAGCAGAGTATACACTAAGAGAAAGAAATAGGGGGCTCCTAAACAAAAGACCAGCACCGGTAGAGTTTAATAGAATCTCGAATGGAAGCGGTCATAAAAAAAAAAAAAAATTAGTAGAGCATACATAACTAAGAATCAGAGGAGGTTAGAAAGGATTGGCAAGAGAGATTGGATAAGCAATTCACAAAAACAATGGGAAGATGTATGCATGTCCTTCAAATATTCAAACAACTCTATTTAGGATGTGTGCCTGGAAATGTTTACATAGATAATTTTTCCCCCAGGCAGACAGCAAGTGCTGGAAGTGTGAAGGGGAAGAAAGAGGTAATCGGAAACATTTTCTAGGAGTGTGGAGAGTTGGCAGACTAAGGATTTCCTTCGGGATGCACCGTTAAGAGATGCTGGGTGGGCAGAGTGGTTTGATGAGGGAGAAGAGTTTTCTAAGCCACGATACAGAATCAGAATTGCCTAGACATGTTATGGCCTTGCTCTGTCTAATAATGGTGGCTGGCAAAAAAGCAATTACTAGAAAATGGCAATCAAAATCTAAACCAACTATACTAGAAGTAGTAAATACGGTAAACTGGAATGGAGATCTTTATAGAGAAGGGTAGGATCAAAAACCACAGAGGAAGAAATGGAAATTGTGGGAACAACACATACAAAGGTGGAATAAGGTCTAAAAGGCGGCAGGACTTAAATGAGCTATGTAATGTTTTAATGAGAAGGTTGGTTTTAATGAGAAGGTTGGGTAGATGAGTGATGTATAATGTTTACAACTGGAAGTGTGTCATTACTGTTTGTGATGCAAAATGATTGCAACTAGGATTGTTTTCATTTATACAAATGTAGGACTGCCTATGTACAAGTGATGGTTTAATAAAGGTGTATACGTATACACACACACACACACACACACACACACACACACACACACACACACACACACACACACACACACACACACACACTGCAGGAATTGAATAATTTATGTAATATTACAACATACAGCAATATACATTAAGTATAATGTTTGTTACGTTAACATGGCTCGATTACTTCTATACGAATGTAAATTTGCCTATCACAAGTGATAATTCAATAAAGGTGTTTGGAATAAAAAAAAAAAATTACACTCCAGGATTTCATAAGAGTGGAACAAGAAGATTCCTAATATACAGCAATATGTAACCTCACTTTAGACCAAAAGGTTAGCTCCGGGGAGAAAGCCTTTGATCATAACAAATCAGTCATAAGAGACCTGACACTTCTGCCTACCCAGTAACAAAATTATGTGGGTAGGGTACAATATTTTATTATGCATTTCTCAAGCTCAGACATAAAGGAGTTATTTTCAACAGTACTAAGGACTGGGAGAATGGATGGTGGTCATTTCCCAGAGACAGTGGGGGAGTGGGTGCTTTGGGCAGATGGTGAAATTCTAAATATATGTGAAGGAGTTCCCAAATTACATGTATACAACTACTTCACGAGGTAGGATAAGAAGCCACATGCACCTAGGGAACACTAGGAGGGAATAGGTAGACAAGATTACCAATTTCCCTTTATAGCAATTTTAACAAACTACTGAAAGTCGGGACACTGGGAATTCGGATGACTGAATTGTCAACTCATCGAATCTTGAGCAGAGCATGATCAGTTGAAGGCACTGGACTTTTGGCACAGCAGAAAGATATTCACTTTTGGCACAGAGAGTGAAGCACAGCAACTATTGGAAATGCGCCTTTTTTTCACTGCTATGCAATCTTGAAGTTGCACGGGTGTTGCCTTACCAGCAAAAGGTCAGCATTTTGGTTTTAGTGTTTGCTGATTGCAGTGCGCCAACGAAGAACTTCTGTACATGTGCATGCGTTGTGTGCGCGCGATGCTTTTGTACATGTGTATCAGAATGGCTTTCAAATATGGAGTGTGAGCATACATCTGGTAATGAGAGATAAGCAGTTAGTGTGATTCATTTTCTTTAAACCGATTTACAGCACATGGGATTAGTTTACCTACTTAACATACAACTCAGACATACACATGTGTATGTTGTATATGCTCTATAATAGCACACACACACGTACCGGAAAAACAAAAAAGTAAACATGTAACTGAATGTAGGCCTCCTGAAGAAAAGTCCAATATCCCAAAGCATCAGTTCTCACACTTGTTTGGCACAGCTTCAGCTCTACAGTAAGACCACAGTTGTACCAGACTCACTCCCATCATGCCTGTGTGCTTTCCAAAATGCCGTGCAACCAAGTTATAAAGTAAGGGGAGTTAGACGATTCTCCTGCATGGGGATACAGCCCACTTCCCAGCAAAAAGAATGCTGTGCTAGTTTTTCCACCATTTGATACCGGTGAGCTATGCGAGTTGTCTGTGGGGATATAAATTTAAACTTCCAGTACAGTAATGGCATCAGATATGAGGTATATGCAATATTTTCTACTCTGGTTTAGGAAAGGAGTTTCATAAGCCCATGACTCGAACAGATTCTCAACTCCTATTAGAAGGCTGTACGAATAAGATGAGCTTTAAGGAGAAATCCCTTGTGTCTTGTAACACCCAAGATGCAGAAGCAACATCACTTAAGTGACACACAGTTCTCAGTTTAAACTCTTGCAAAACACACAAAACAAAAACAATACAGTCACCGTCAAAGGCAAACAGTGCTTAATGTGTCAAAGCAACTTACGAAACAGATACCGCAAAAAAGTCTCCCATAAAAATAAGAGCTGCTATAAAAATACCAAAGTAACTGCAGACCATCTCCTATTTCCACTCTGTTACAGTCTGAATACACACAGAGCTATCGAATCCATGTATAAAAAATGTTAACCCAATGTCATGTGCCTTAAAGGGTCTATAGCAGCCCAAGGTAGAGCTAGGCAGGGCAGTCAGAAGGCTGGCTTTTTTTTTTTTTAAGTTGACCACAGGTTAATTTTTTTTTCTTTTACATGACCAATACCTGGTTAAACTCTTTTTATTAAAACAGAATTTGTAGAGTTTATTGGCTTGAGCAAAAAAAATAGCAAATTGAGACATGATCTGAAGAGTGTCATACCATAAGTCACAAGTTCAGAATAAAAAGTAAAAAAGTGTGCCTTGTTGGGGCTGACATGCCAAGATTTCTCTTGTGAGAAAAAAATTTATAGCCTTAGTCCTCTACATTAATTGCCAAGGACTACTACTACCACTACTTCTTCTTTCAGGGTTTCAGCCTTGCCCAGATGGTGAATTTTTATATATACTTTGGCAGCTGATTTTAAGAATAGTATGGACGGTGCCACGTTGGATGCTAAACAGGAACCAAAGAGGGCATATGATCTGCTCCATCTAGCAATCCAGAGAATTTGCCTTGTCAAAGTCCACTTCAACTGGTGGAGAGAATTCTGCTGCACTATCCTTAATGGCTCCATGACAAGAGTACAACACTATAGCAGCACTAGTAGTCCAACACTTTCATCAAAAGTACAAGTCAAATCCCACACAACAGAAGTGGCCATGCTGTTCATGCCAGCTTGAGGGCAGCTTTCAGCAGGGTGGAAAGCTTTAGGAGCCAACCATACAAAGTCAACAAAATAGCACATCTGATAACACTGGCAGAGCACTGATGATCCATGAGGGGCAGAGTGTGGGAGGACAGTGCTGTTGGCGAGTCTTGGTGCAGAGGGGGCATTTCATGGAGTGGGGTGACGGGGGGTAGCTGCTTTCCTTGAAAGAAGGTTGATTGGGGGTAGCTGCTTTCCTTGAAAGAAGGTTGATTGGGGGTACGTATGAGGGATCGGAGGCATGGGATGAGCTGGGTGCGGTCCTCCCATAGTAGTTTCTGCTTGGGGAGAGGAACCGAGTAGGGGTGTCCTCTTTCCTCTTTGTTGTTTGCATTATGTTTGGAGCAGCTGGTGGGGAGGATAGGGGACTCTAATTCAAGGATACAGTTGGTATGGTGGTCAGGAAAAACTGGCTCTACTTGCAAGTAATATATTGTTTTGCACCTGACAGAACCAGGGGGCACATTACAGTGTTGTGGAACATTTTCAGACAGTTTTGGGTCTTCTTGGATTCAAAGTTAATGAAGTTAAAACTGGGGCAACAGTAAAATGATGTGCCCACACATGGACTGGTGCAACAATATCCATATTTATGGGGACATGACAAAATGTACTTAGGAATATGGATTAAGGAGTCCTCCATTGTGGCAGCTGGGGATGTGTGGGAGGAGACTAGACAAAAGACTGTGCAAAAACTGAAACTGGAGGCTTTATGTGGATAAGGATAGCATCTCATTTTGGTTTTATAAGCATAAAAATCAGCAGGAAAGGTTGTGGATAGCCATTAAAAAGGAGCCAAGGGACTTTGTATGGAGGGGGGGGGGGGTTGGTGTCAGAGGTAGAATGGGATGGGCCGATTCTTCCAATAGAACAGGGCAGACTAGGATTGCCTGATTTGAGGGGGTATTTTGGAGCAACAGGTTGAGGCTCTTGTGCACGGCATGGGCAGAGGACTATAGTTTAAGGTGGAACGGGATGAGGATACAGAGGAGAAGCTCAAGCAACAAGGACAGACTAGGATTTTAGATGTAGACCCTTACAGAAAAAGGGACTATAATCATACAGATTGTTACACCTATAAAGTAGCAGAATGTATTTTAAGAATGAAGCCAAAATGGGACTGGAGAAGAGAGATTCTGCTGACAGGAGTGTAGAGATACAGACAACAGGCAAGAGGGGACTGGACTTTTTTGGAGAAAAATGGCAAAGGATCGAAGACATTGGGTGCAAATAACTAGAAAGGGAAAGGCAATAGAATAGGAAGATGCCAAGAATTTGGACTGCAGGTTAGAGACTGATAATCTATCCTTGCTAGGGAAGTAGAGTATAGGACAGAGGAAAAAACAAGGGGGTCCTAAATTAAAGACCAGCACTGGTTGAGTTAACGGAATCTGAAACGGAAGCTACAGTTAAAGGAGTAATTAGTACAGCTTAAGAAATATTGCATGACAACTATAAGAATCAGAGGAGCTTAGAAGGGTTTGGCAAGAGACTGGATAAGCAATTAGAGATACAATAGGGATGATATGTACACTTTCCCAAGCAAAGATCCTAAATCTTCTAGGCTGTTGCATATTTGGAAGTCTTAACATAGATATTTTTAACTCCAAGCAGGATCCAAAGAATTTTTCCTCAGGTAGACAGCAATTTTTGGAGGCATGATGGGAAAGAGGTAACTGGGAACATATTTCCTGGGAATGCAATGAGGTGTCAGACTTTAACAAGATTCCCTGCAGTCTGCACTGTCTGAGAAGCTGGGTGAGCAAATTGGAGCAACTAGAAAAATTTTTTTTTTTTTTAACCCGATACAGAAATCGGAATTGCCTAGACATAGTAAGACCTTGATTAGTCCAATTATGTCTGCCAAAAAAGCAATTACTAGAAAATGCAAGTCAAAATCTAGACCAACTCTCTCGTAGAAGTAACTAAGACAGTAACCTTTTATAAAACAAATGGAACTGGGATCCTTGGAAAAGGGTACGGGCAAATTACATAAAAAATGGGATATGTGGGATCAATACATTACAGGAGGAAAGAAGTTAAAAAGAAGGCAGGATTGAATGAGTTATGTAATGACCGACAGACAATGACTGGATATATTAAAAGTGATGTATAGTGTTTGCAGATATTGTTGTGTTGGCATAGTTTGTAACACAATGCTTGCAACGGAGATTGTGTCGTTATTTTAATTTATATAAATGTAAGATTGCGTAGGTCATATCTGAAAATTTACTAAAGATGTATTTTGTTCAACTCATTCACTCCAATGGAGGTCTGGAAGTTTGCACTGTAGCTTCCAATGGGCAGAGCCTTAGCCTGTTGCTAGAATCAAATTATGTCTTCACAATGCAAACAAGTGTTTATATCGCTAACCATAGAGATTATGAAAGAAATAAATGGCAAACTCTTCAGCACAAACTAATTTTATAGTTGTAGTATTCTTTAGATTCTAGGTCTTAAACCAAAATTTTATAAGTTACAGTAAACACTTTTATCTGTAATATTTTGTAAGCAGCTTACAGTATCTCAGCAACCACTCTAAGTTACAGACAGTATACTGTCAGCAGCATTTTATTCATCTAGCAGACAGCTTTCATATGAGGCTAAGGAGTTTTGTCCGTGTTACTTGGTAGAGATATTTAGAAAAATGTGAAAATTACATCTGTATAAATTAAGATCATAAAAACAGTTCATATCTATTTACCTGCATTAGACAGATGAAATATTAATACAGCTCTATTTGCTATTACGCAAATATTAAGATGAAATCTTTTAAAACCTTTTACATAGCATACTTTTGGAATTATTGATGCAAATATGAACAAGCAATATTTGTCACCTAGAGGCATCAGGAGTTGACTGCAGATGTACCTAAAGGCAACACTTGGATGTAAATTTTTTTTTTTTTTTAAGTACAAGCATATTACTGGAGTCTATTACTGGAGTCTATTCCTTGAGTTAGGGACATGGGTTACTGAAGTACTATCCTGTACGGCTGTTAATGGTCAGGAGATGAATGGACACTGATATAGCGGACAGATCAGATGGTTTTCAGTACATTAAATAAAACAGTGCCACACTATTCTAAACATGTATATTAGAAAAAAAACACTATTCTAACATGCAGTGAAAAAGAACTTTGGGTATGACATGTGGACTGCATTTTTGGCAGCATAAAACATTTTGGAGCATGTGTAAGCATTTTTATCTCTGTAAATGGATTAAAAATCCACCAAGAGCTCTGCTTCAATACAGCAAAAACCTACTTAACAGGCAGAACTAGAGAAACATAGCTAGAGCCTACCTATCCCTACTGTATGCTTCCCCACTTTTTACTAACCTACAAACTTTCATACAAAGCTGAAACAATGCTACAGTTAAGTAACTTGCTTTGCTGTAAATCACCCCTTTAGAACTAATCACTGTTCCACCCTTAAAAAACTAAATTGGACTGAACTCTCCCATCACCCTCCATTATAATCAGCTACTGCTAGCTCATACTCCAATACACTACCCGGCACTAAACGCATCCTTCAACACCATCACTCTACCAAAGCTCTTCTCTCAAATGAAACTTCAGTTACTAAAGCCCAAAATGTATAGGCAGCCTTATACTCAAGACTCTGTAGCTACCGTACACATGCTCTCAAGCTTGTTGAAAACAAAAAACATTCAAAACACATCTAAAAGACCACCTCTCAGCAATCCAGCTGTGTAGCTGTACATCTTCAGGATAGGTGCAACATCTCCACTTTCTTTTTCCACCTCTTTTACTGCAGCGCTGTTCTCACGATCACTCATCTTTACCCACCCCACCTTCTAACTCTTACTATGCATTTCATTTGTATCTCAGTTAAATCAGCCTTTTGCAATCCACCTTTTCTAAAGGAATCGGTGACATATGTGCTACTGCATAGTTATGTGACTGTATAACTGGTATAAAGTTTTACAACTATTTTCATTTATGTAAATGTACACCTGTGTCATACATGCTAACTTAATAAAAGAGGTTTCTTAAAAATAAAAAAAAATAAAAAAAGTCTTACTACTGTGTGTACAGTTACTGTCTTACCTGTTTTGACATTGTAACATTTACTTTAATTGTACTTTGCCTGGCATTGTTGATTTTGTACAACTTAAGATTTTTTAATTGTAATACAAGTACTGGCACTTTTCTTCCCAAGCCTAAGCTGAAAGGGGGGCCTTATGAGCCCAGTTGGAGTTTCCTGATCAACAAATATAAAATAAGAGGTCTCCTTGATTTACTAAAATGCCTGAACAGTATGAATCATAATTGGTGCTTTTGATCCTTCATAAGATCACTGCAGCTTGTGTCACATGTATCATAAAAATCATGACATCCCAGACAGACATGAAATCCATGGCACAGTGATAGATTACTTATCAAAAATCCTGACAGCAGGTGTTCACAACTGACCGTAGACTTGACAGTGATAAAAAAATCTGATGTTCATGACATGTGCAATGGTAACTTCCTTTACTGTCCTGTTAAATTAACAGTTTTCAGCTCTGATTCCCAAGTCTGTGCGTTTCTCCTGCTGATGCTGTTGCCTATGAGTGTTGTAGTGTTTTAATGATGGAAGCCCTGCTTGTGATTGTTTGTAGAGCTTCCCTCTGGAACAGACTCTGGACAAATATAGTTGCTTAGAGTAATTTAAAATAAAGAGTAAAACTTCACAGCTGTTTGTGTTACTAGCACACTCAAAAATCACCCCCCCCCCCCCAAATGGGTCTTTACAGGCTACTTCTAGGCTATTGAGTTTTTCAAATCTTTTGACTACATGAAAATGGATTTGTATATTAGCAGTTTTCTATGGAAGCACACTGTTCACAAAGCACCTCAATCTTTGAAACCTGCAGACAAATTTGTACTGGCTTTATTGGATTTAATTTTTTTGCGTTGGACAGACTGCTACAGGTGCTTACTGTGGTGATTGGAGAATTGGTTATTGCAAAGAGAAATGCCCTGGCAGATTTGAATGTGCCAGTTCTCCTGGTTTAAATGAATGCGTGACTGTTATGAGTGAAATGAAGCAAAGAGCTTCCAAATTGTAAAGTTTTTGGTGCCTGTATCTGGGGGTGTGTAATGAAGCAATTTCCTAGAAGAATGGGTTTTTCTTGAATGACAGTTCTGAAGAAGTCAAAGCCAAAAGTGCTTAACTGTGTACTTTTTATCTATTTAATACTCCGGCAGTTGAATTGTGACTTCCTGGCAGTTTTGGTGTAGTTAAAGGCCCACTGGCAGAACTTCTTGGTACTCAGAAATCTGGGAAAAGAATGCAAAGAGGCAGGAGGAGAAAGAAGCAGGCAGAAAGGGAGGTCAACTTCCTGGAAGAAGTTGACAAGGTTAGGAAAGCAAAGGATGACAGATTTATGAAGCACCAAGACGAAGGGACAAGGCCAAAGAAAGAATGAGAGAGAATTGGCAAAGGGAGGAAAGAAGATAAAATTGCAAGATACTGGCAGAAGGCAATGTAGCCAGTGAGACAAGTGCACAAAGTGGGAGAACAGAGTACTGCACAGATGGTATCTAATCTCCATTAAAATTGATAAAGGAAGGAAGACAGAACAGTAGATGCTGGAGGGTGGAAGCAAGAATGATGGACATGCTCTTGTATTTACAGCGAGCCTAAGAACTCTGTCCTTCACATGCTCCCACCTAAACTCCCACACTACTAACTCCACACCTAAATCATTTCTTTGCCTACTTTAACTTATTTCAGAGATCTTGCTCAGAACACCTTTTCATAAATCTTTTGCATGCATGCCTCTGGCCTACCTTACTCATATTCTCAAACTTTCATAGTTTGTTTTTGTTATCCATTGTACCCATAATATTGTCTTCCTCTGTAATATTGTTAATTTGTCTCCATTCGTATGTATTTGTATGTCTGTTTGGGGCTTTTCCCCTCGGGTCTTCACTGAAAAAGGGAGATTCTTACCCAGCTGGACCAACCCGGTTAACAAATGCAAATAAATGCTAGACTTCGAATGTAGGCCCCCTGAAGAGTGCCCAGTTAAATGTAGCTGTAGCTCTCGCCACATTAGTATGTGTTTATTTTTCGGATACGTGTGTGAGCGCACACCTTTATTATAGAACATATATAACACACACGTTTATGTTGTATGTTAAGTAATTAAACTAATCCCATGAACTGCATAACACTTTAAAGGAAAACTAATCCCACAAAACAGCTCATCTCACACTACCAGTCATATGCTCAAACACTCCATACTTAAAGCCATTCGGATACACATGTACACAAGCATCGCACACACAATATAAAACTGGTGTAACTATAGAAATTATCTTTTTGAGCTGATACAGAAATCAGAATTGCCTAGACATAGGAAGGGCTTGCCGAGTCTAATTATGATGGCTGCCAAAAAAAGCAATTACTAGAAAATGGTACAGTCTAAACCAACCTTACTAGAAACAGTGAATATAGTAACATAGATAAAGCAACTGGAATCTTTAGAAGAGGAAAAGAGCAAACTACATAGGAAAAAAATGGAATTCTGGAAACATTTACATGCAGAGGAGGAACAAGATTTAAAAGAAGGCTGGATTTGAATGAGCTACGCAATAATTGATACTGCCAAGCTAAGGTAGGAAAGCCACTGTTCAAGGTCCTGCAGGTGGGGGGGGGGTCTTCAGATCAGCACACCTGGACATTCAGTTTGAGTGTGTTATCATCAAGAATGACCAATTGCAAGCAGTTCTCCAACTGAAAAAATGTAAACAGACTATCAATTTTTTGTCTTCCCCCTCTTGTTAAGTTAAAATAATTGCTCTCCTAATATCTTCCAACTATCAAAAAAGACATAAAACTGAGCTCAGACACCACAGCAACACTCAAGAAACAAAAACTAATAGCCAACATTAACCTAGTGCAGAAGAGTAACCCCTACTGTTTTGCCAATTCAACCAGAGGTAAAAAAAATCTATACTACTCACTCCACTACTCCTTACTTCAGCACCACTTTTAATAAAGAAAAGCAGTTTTACTTATGAGCTTAGAAATAAAACCTTAAACAATGAATAAACAGTTCAATACAAGTAAACAAATGAGCAAATGAGCAAACCAACATAAGAATTATGAAACCAGATAAAGGGGGAGGTCTGGTTATCATGAGTACAGAAGACTAAAATAGTAGAATGTATTATATACTTTACAGTGAGGTTTATACGGAAATATCGCGTAGCGAGTTTAACATTGCATACCGTAATGTAGACCTAGAGTTGGAACAACTACTACTTAATGGGCAAATTAGTACAGACATTTACAATTATCTTTTTGTTAAGGAGCCTAAAACACCTACTATTTTTGGGATACCAAAAATTCATAAGTCTATACAAAATCCACCACTTAGACCCATTGTTGATGCAAAATCTTCTAAAACTTTTAGATTTGCTAAATATGTGGACAACATGACTAAAGGACTCTTAGATAACCAGACAAGTATTAAGGATTCTTGGGATTTCCTTGGTAAAGTAGATCAAAGCAAGTTTGACACTAGGCTTATATTAGTTACTATTGATATATGTGATCTTTTTTCTGTTATACCGCATGAAATTGGCTTGGATTGGTTTTATGAATTTCTTTGTAGTAATTCGTCCATGAACCACAGTAAGATCCTGACCATTCAGACATGTATGGAGATCATTTTAGACAACAACTTTATTACATTTGATGGACATCTATTTAAGCAAAAGACGGGTGTAGCCATGGGTGCATGTTGTGCGCCCATATTTGCTAACATTGTCTTAGCAAAATGGGAAGATATGCACATACTTAATTCTGAATTCAGGACTTAATGGGTACTGTATGGGCGGTACCTGGATGATATTGTCCTGTTTTGGAGGGAAACAGAGGATGAACTGAATAGGTTTTTTTTTTACATTAATAACACAACCAGTTTTTTAGAATTTACTATGGTCAATGATTATGATTGTTATCCATTATTTGGACATTACTATAAAGAAAGACTATGAAATCAAATGCTTTATATCCAAGCTTTATAGGAAACCTACATATTCTAACACATTATTGCACTTTACTAGTGCGCACCCTATACATCAAAAGAAAGCTCTAGTGAAGGGTCAATGTGTTAGACTAGCTAGGATGGTCTCGGACCTTAAAGATTTCTTTGATGAATGTGACAAACTGAATGGTATGTTACAGAGGAGAGGGTACCCTGAACCCTTTGTATCTGATATTATTCGGGAGGTGAAAACTAAAAGGGTAAATGGGCATTTTAAGGCCCTACTAGTTCATGAGAGAAAATGAACAAGATGCGAGTAACAATAGACATGGAGATATTGGTTTTACACGTGGACTAATACTTACTTTTTCACATAATTTTGAGGACATTAGGCATGTTATAAATAAATACTGGAAAATTTTTGAGAACGATGCTGGAGTCCTGGAGAAATTAGGTGTAAAACCCACTAAAATTTATAAGAAAAATATCTCAGTTAAAGGACTCCTAGAAAAGGAGAAGATAAACACTCAGGGTATGGGTACTTAAGTGTGGTAGATGCGCTCAGTGTCCCTATATGATGAACACTGATAGTTTTAAGTTGGACAATTATGGACAGATCATCAACAGAAAGAGAATGTACTGTTACACTAAAGGGGTGGTCTACATTGCGGTATGTAAAAACTGTAAAGGTTTCTACGTAGGGAAAACAAAAAATGCTTTTAAACACAGGGTATACCAACCCTTATAAAATAAAAGAATGTCAATAATGCTTTATTTAAGCATATCAACATTAATAACAACCATAACTTTTGGTTTTATATTCTTGAACAAGTAGACTTGGGGGAGAGGGGGGGACCTGTGGACGAATATCTAGAATTAAAGTGGCAGATTAGACTAAACTCACACTCCCCCCCCCCCCCCCCGGTTTGAATGAAAAAATGTCTTTACAAACTTTTTTAAAATTAAAGCAATTATTTTTTATTTAAAGGAATTTTTGTAGAAAAAAACTCTTTATTGTATACCTGGATTGTTTACTATGGGCTATGTATTTCCTGTATCATGTTTCTGGGGGAAGGAAATGATGTAATTGTTCAATTAGTGGGATTGTATATAATGTGTGAACAGACAGCACCTTGTTATTCTGAAGTCGTCTTACTACTGACGAAAGAGCTTAATGTGTTCATATTTGTTTTTATTTGTTAAAGTTTGGCATCAGTAAACTTGATTTTATTGCAGTCTTGTTGTGTTGGACTGTTCCTGCTTCTGCCTTTTACTAGTTCTGTCGTTTAAGTTTTGAAGTTTGTCTATAAAGCATGCACGACAAAATCACCCATGCCAGTTAACATCTTGAGTGAATTGTTGGCCTAATGTTGCTGAATTGTGTTATAACTTATTGAATGAGGTTGTTCAATGATTTGATCCTAAAGGGGGGCAGCAGAGACCAAAATAAGTAATGAATTAACTTTACCTGCATCAGGTGAGTTGGCTTTAAACTGTAAAAAGGAAGCGGATCACATTTGGATGCCTCTGTTTCAATTGTTTGACATGTGCAGTTCACTTAGTGGCTAGTGTGCTTGTTAAGATGATCGACCGATTTACTTTTAAGCATCATAATTCTTTTGGTGAAGAAAAAGTAAGTCATCCTTTTGAAGTTTAATGGTACAACCGCAGCAGACCGTGTGGTAGAACTGGACAATGAGCCTAAAACAAATCTTGAAAAAAACAACTTGGCAGTGTCAGTTTAATGAATTGTGTGTTAGTGAGTTACATTACAGTAGAATATTTTCAACTATGTTTAAGTAATTTTGTTTAGATTTTCTTTGGTGTTGAAGTTCCTTTTAAATGTAGCCTGTTTACATGGATTTTCACTACTTATTTAAAAATATGTGAAATATAACGTTTGTATATATTGAATGTATGTGATGTTTGCATTGATTAACACTCTGGTGTAATGCCTTTTTTCTTTCAAAGTTATGTGGCATTTGTTCCATCCACTTTTTTCTAGCATGATATCAGGTGCATCAAAATTTGGTCTGCCAAGTAATGCTTTCTCCTACAATTCCTTGCTATGAACACGCACTTGTGTACCAATTTTTTCAGTGTTTTTTTTTTCTGTGTGTATTTTGCAGTATTCTGTACTTGTGTATATTTCTCATTTTGTATCTCTTTTTGAATACATTCACTTTTGGTCTTGTTTTTCATAGCTTTTTATTCATGGTTAGTATTTTAATTATATCTCTCCTTGTGCAGAAATTGGATCCACAAACATGCTGTTGTCAAGTAAATTCTTATCAGTCACTCATGTTTTATGTATATTTTTCTGCATGCAGCTACGTTTAGATAATTGGACAGGATTGATGCCTCTTGCACTTTAACTGCATTATTCATACTTTTTTGTTTGACTCATGCAGCCACATTCTAGACCATTTACTCTGGCTTCCCAATGCCCTCTCTCAACAACAGTGTATTGTTTTACATAAGGTAGTTCTCATGGTTTTGTTTGAAATGGAGTACTTGTCAGATGTTGACATCTGTAATGTGTATCCAATTTGCACTTTAATTTTCAAAGTGTAAGTGCTATTTTTCTTAAATGTAGTTGGATATTTTTAATAGCAATATTGTGTGTATGTGGTGTTTTAGACTTCGTTCCTATCAGCATATGTGATCCAGAAAGAACAGACAGCAGAATAGTCTCTACTGTCTTTTGGGATCATGGCATAATGATGCTTGGTGTAAAAGTGAGCAACAAACAGTCTTTTTTATGCATTTAGATATTTTATATAAGCAGAGTTAAAAGAAATAAATTGCCTGGCATTTTGTCCTGCAAAAACATAACTTTCCAATAAAAAATAACTGAGTAGGTCCTTTTTTCTATTTGTGAGCCACTGTCTTATTTTTTATTGGCGTTTACCTTTTTTAGTATTTTATGCTATTGTTGAGTTCCCATAAATTGAGACTCTCTCCCCCTTTTACCCCTCCTTCCCTCTGGCTAGTTGGCAGCAGTAACCTTGTTTTCTGCCCCTCTCCATTACTTTTCCTTAGCCTGTGTACCTCATTTTCCTTATTCACACTTCCCCTCTGTTTTTTTTTCTTTCAAGTTTTTATTTTCTGTTCTTTATTTCCTCTTTTATACCCTTAATTTACCCTCTTCTATCTTCATTCTCCCATTGTTTGTTGACCATGTAGCAGTCTATCTGTAGTTCTTAAGTACCATGTATATTCTTGCAACCTGAATAAGCCTCTGATTTTTTTGTAGCCAACTAATTGGTGTTGCAGTTTGATAATTCATTATACTGATGGTTATGCTGTTGTAGCCAACTATAGTATAATTAATACAATCAGGAAGATGAATCAAAGAACTTTTGCATGGTTCTAAAAATGTGTGCAAGGAGCATATGATTTGAAAACAGCCCAAAGGTAACCTGCCACTGGCCAGATGCATTTTCTTTGAATGTGGGTTTCATTGCTGTTTCAGTGAATGTGGGTTTCAAAGGTAGAGAAGTTTTAATGCAAAGTCTGTTTTCATTGTAAGGCTATTGCTTTGTTTAGATTTAGTAAATGTTTATCAGTGCTCGTGTTATAACATTTGAAATAAAAGTTGTAAATTAAATCCAAACATCTGTAATCATTGTAGAAGTAAAGCATAAAACAGTATGCACAGTGAAACAGTGTCTATGGCAAATAGGGAGAAATAGCCAAGTAACGGGACACTGGAATGGCTGCGTGGGTGGGGCTGTGTGGATGGGTGGAACTGTGTGGGCAGGGCTCCGGGTTTGCACCCCCCTGCAAAAAATCCTGCGGGCTCCCTTACACAGACCTTCTGTGTACTACAAAAAATAATTTACATTAAAAAACAGATGTGTCACAATTGATCCCAGCACTATGGAACAGGTTTCTCATCTGTGTAAAATGGATGGGAAGCCATAAATTTATCCTCGTGTCCCTTATGGGTAGAAGCCATAAATTTATCCTCGTGTCCCTTATGGGTAGAGGCAGTCAATAATTAAAGTATTACCCCAGCTAACACACACAAATCTTTAGTCCTCTTCCCCAATAACATGCCCCCCCCCCCCCATATTGATTAACAGGACCCAAATGGTTTGGTGTGTGCAGCTAGGCATACTCAGTGCACTCATTAGAATTACATTTTTCCTGAGCCACTCTTGGAAACTTCAACACTCAAAGTACAAAATGTTTTGATCTCTGTAAAGAAATATTTACAGTACAGCCGTATACAATACAATAAATGTTTGTGTGAGGATGACAGAATAAGATAAACACCTTGACCAAAGACACAAGGTGCAGGGTTTGATTCTCACATGAGGTAACTGGCTAGGCTTCAAATGGCCCAAAATGGCAGTTAGCCTAGTACTATCTATGAACTTATGAAAGGAATACACTTCTAAAAGTTGCTTTTATGGGCATAAATAGTAACAGCGGAAAATAAGGTGCCTCCTTTCTATATAGGGGGGGGGTAACATTCTGAGGGAATTGAGTACATTTTTAAAATGATTGGTGGGCAGTGAAGGGAACATTAAGTCTGAGCACAAATTTTAAGTTTCTTGCTACAGTCCTTTATAAGGGCCCTAGTGGTGGTTAGGCTCATAAAAACCTATGAACAGATTTAGGTTCATACTAGGCTATCTGCCCTAGGGCATTTATAAGCCTAGCCAGAGTGCGTTTGGCTTTCGCCACCCATTTTAAAATTATAGGCTCATAGTAGAATAAAATATCCTTGTCAGTCTCAACCCCCAGACCTTGGACTCACCAGTCTGCATGATGTACCACTAAGCCACACCAGATATTCATATCTCGCAGACCCTGATTAATCATAACTCATAACTAATTTCCTCAAGAATAAAAGAAAGACATAGCCAAAATCAGCTGGGGACGGACAAAGGTCCAAACTCAAGAAAAACTTTTTAATATTACTAATAGACAACAAAATATTTAACTTTAAATGTTTGCCATTATCGATTGTTTAACAGATATGGATTTTAGCAAACCACTTTTATGACAAACGGGACAAAAATACGATTAACACCTGTGAGGCATACCTGAAATCCCAATAACAAAATTAACAAATTCCATTCCTAAATACTGCCGCTAAAACTGAATCAGTTATGCGAGCTCTAATGAATATGACGGAGCAAACACCTGTACAAAAAAGTGTACTGCGTGTCCCAAGTCCCCCAAAAGTAACAGCAAGTAACGGAGCCAAAAGTTACGCGTACATCTCCAATTACAGCACCAAGTAAGGAAAAACAAAACCTGACAAAAAGTCGAAAAAGGACAGTACGCCACTATTAAGAATTAAGTGACATTTCTTTCATGCTCGCTCACATTTCAATTTTTCCCTCATACAAGCATATACATGCGTCAAAGCAAGCAAAAACGAGAAACAAATATTATTAAAAAAGTCTTATAAATCAAAGTTATATTCACATAATGTTGTATTTTATAACTGGCACACTTCCCAATTCAAACTTAAAGTAATAACTTTGCATTTAAAACACGGAACTTACTCCTGTTTTAACCTATATTTACATCTTCCTATCTACCCTGTCTAGCTTACGCTTTGATTCTATTTTAGTAGCTTGCCTCATTTCCTTACCAGTAAATTTACCACCGCTTTCACCATGTCCTCTTCTTCGCTGCAAAACGAAATAAGAATTGGATTTCTCAGTCACCCAAAGCTTTAACGCATTCTTGGAAAGTACTTCTTCTGGATTTAGCCACATTTTATACCTAATGACCGAGTGTCCCCCTCACATTACATTGCTACAAATCTTCTAATAAATAAGATTCCACCCGTCACCGTCCCTGGGGAAAAAGAATCTGTTCCGTAAGGCATTTATTAGTACTGACTGCAGGACAATAAAGCACTGCTTTCACTAACAGCTCTAAACACCAGCCTCTCGTACGCCTTTTTCTAACAGCTGGGAGCACAATTCCGTTTTCCGTACTTTCAACTACAGTTCCGGAATTTACAAAGGAAGTGCATTCCCTTTTCTACGCCGAGTGAGCCTTGTTTTTTTTTTTTTTTTTTTTTTTTTTTGCGGGGGGTGGGGTATGTTCGCGGGTGGTACAGGAGTTCAAGTAGTCTCCCCCCGGGTGCAAGTTTGAGGCAACCTTATTTTACTCATCAACCCGTCAAATTGTTAGAGTTTCAGCGCATAAGTAAAAGGTTACTTGACTGTAAGGTAGACACACAAGAAAAAAGACAGCAAGCTACGTTCTGACTGATGTTTATTTGCTACTTAATTAACTATCCGACTAAATGCTACTAATATAATGCTTTCAATCTACATGCTTCGTCAATAAGTCTGTCTTTAGCTGGGTAAGGCTTCCAACAGGGTTGTGCACGCTCTTCTGCATTATTTTGAGAGTATAGCAGTAACACTTTTACTTCCAACAGCATTTGGTAAAGTATACCAACTCCGAAATCGCACTACATTGAGGAAAGGGGTAAAGTACAATTAGATGATGAATATTCATGATGTCAGATGCAATTCTGCATGGTATGTCAATCATGCATCATTTGCATTCTACATCACAGCCAGAAGAAATGTCAGTCACTCTGGCCGCGCCCATTCCGCGAAAGGCGTGTATTTGTCAAACGTCCAGAATTTTTTAGAATGTCCAGATCGTTGACTCGTATGTTTGGTCTGTATTGTATCTCATAGAATGTAAAGTTTTCTGGCAAATCATTACGAACTTAAGTAATTAATTAATGACAGATATTTAAGTTTCAGACTTCCTTTTCTCCAGAAAATGCATGCAATACAAACTTCGTAATGTGTCAACTTTCTACATTTATAAGAGCAATGTTAAAACCTGTCCCTCGCATACAGAAAATGCATAAAATAATGGTGGGACAAAGGCCACAAAAATAGGGACAAATTTTAAATATTGCTTTTGTAAACTTAGAAAGTTACTAGAATAACGTGGTTTATGTTAGCATGCATTTTCTGAAGGAAACGAAGTGTGAAACTCAAATGAATGTCAGTATTAAGTGACTTCAATACTCTGTGATTTGGCAGAAAACCATAAATTGTATGACCAACAGACCAAAAATATGAGGCAAAAATCTGGACAGTTGAGAGGTATGACCTGTTTTTGGGGCCCCTCCCCAATTATTTCTATGTAATGGTCTATTTATAATAGTATAGAGTCCCTATTATATCATCAGAAGAACAGATCTCATCGAATGGCTTTTTATCGAACATGCCGTTTGTCAAACTGTTCTTAGCATTACAGTAGGGATTGGGAATTTTGCCCTTTCCCCACTGTAGTGCGATCTCTGAGTTGGTATATATAATTAGTGTGGGGTGCGCAGCCCCCCAGATGAGGGCAGTTCAATGAATGGCTTTTCTGATGAAATGCCATTCGATGATCTGATGTTTTGATGATTTAATATAGACCCAGTAGTATAGCACTATCTGTAGTAGGTACCTAATAGTCTGCATGTGTCCAGCATGTTCTTAGACTTGTCAAAGGCATTTGTTACTGTTTCACACCAGCAACTGCTCGTTTGACTCTCCTCAATAGGACTTTCACAACACTTCTTGTCATTGTTTATTATTTACCTATCTGGAAGCAGTTAAATGGCAACAAACCTACTCATCCTTTCATTCAGTTACTACGTGTGTCCTTCAGGGCTCTATACTAAGGTTCCTATTTAATATATTTATTAATAACCTCCACACTTCCACTGACCGAGCTAGTTTAGCGCAGTATACAGACAAATCAACATTAATATGTGCAGCCCCAACATTAAGCTCCAAGACATTACCCAAAAAACTTCTCTGTAGAAACCTGGCTCAGAGAATCAAACCTCCTACTCAACCCCAAAAAACTAAGTTAATGCTTTATACCTCAAAAGGTTGCCAACATCAAAAGCTATCTTTTACCATAAAGTCAGCAAATAATACTGTCATTGAAACTGTCACTCACAGTAAACTTCAAGGCATTATAATAGATTACAATCTCAAATCTGCCCAGCATATATTGCACACCAATAAATCTACACACCAGAAACTAGTCTCCCTTTATAGGAGCAATGGATTCCTTACAGATACTGCAAGAAAAACTCTAGTCACCACCTTCTTATTGTCAACTCTCTTATATGCCACTCCTATCCTAACAAAACGTAAACAATACTCAAAGAATGAAACTTGCCTCCTACTACAATAAAATAGTTAAATTGCCACCAATCTCCCTCATAGGACCCACAGTTGTCATAGCTTAAAGCAATTAAACTGGCTTGGACTGCACAGCTACCTAACATATTCACAACTAACTACAGTACACAGACTCATTCAACATCCAGAAAAATGCCCTGCACCACAAAACATTTTACTGTCCTACTATCCAGCAAGGGACCGCCATTCTAGTAACAAATTCATACTACTCACAAATAAGTCAAATAATGTTGCAGGAGACTCACTCTACTCCTAATACTTTGCTAAACTCTGGAATAGCATCCTCACAAAAATAAAACTCTCTGACAAACTCAATAGTTTTAAACCACTGCTTAAAAGCATCTTAACCAATTCTGGACTTGCACATGCTCATCACCAGGTTGAGAGTCATTGTGTGATATTCTCCTTAAATAGAATACTGTCAACTTCTCGCTGAAATGGCAAAACAATTTTTATACATAATTGCTGCCAGGGGCGGCTCGTGGCATAGGGCTGCCGGACTGCAGCCCCCTCAAAAATAAAAAAGAGAAAGAAAATGAGAAAGAAAAATGAAAAATAAAAAAAAAATTATTTTCAAAATTCGCGGACTTCGCGCATAGACCGAGTCCCGACTACTGTCGGTCTATGCGCATGCTCAAGGCAGTCCGGCCGTCCCCATAGGGGGACACAAGGAGACGTCTGTGCACTTTTACAGTGCACAGACTCGCCAGGATTATGGGACACGTCCGGACTGCAAGAGCAGCAGCAGGGACACGGGACAGAGCATTAGGGATCTCGGGAAGGAGCATTAGGATCTCGTCGGGCAGGAGCAGATCTCGCGGGTCTTTCAGTATTGCGCGGGAAGGATGTACGGATATATTCAGGTAAGGTGCCAATTTACAATGTTTACTTGTATGGTGCTTATGCTTTACTGGAGTGTGTGTGTGTGTGTGTGTGTGTGAAAATGCCCCAGGTGCTTATGGTGGTGTGGTAGGGAATGCCTCAGGCTTGAACCCTGTACCCTGTATGCAGGTGTTAAAGACTTGAGTTCCCTACCCACCACCATTTGTAAAAAAATTTCAGATTTTTGCCTCATATTCGATCTGATCTGTTCCTCATAATATCTGTGGTTTGTAAATGTTGCAATGCTTGATATTTGATGGTGTAGTAGTAGCATTGTTGCCTCCCAGCTGCAGGTTCTTGGGTTTGATTCTTGGCTGGGGTTCCTTCTTTGTGGGGTCTGTAGCTTCTCCCTGTGTTTGTGTGGGTTTGCTTTTGTGTCCTCCCATGTTACAAAGACATGTCTGCATTATTTCTTCCTGGGCCTCTGCTGAAAATTGTTTATTTGTTCCAAGTCAGACTGTCCTGATTACAAAATGTTAAATAAAATTGACAGGCATTTGAATTTCAGACTTAAGGGTTTCTGAATTTTTAATTCCTTGCATATTTGATGGTGCAGTGGTAGTATTGTTGCCTCACAGCTATAGGTTTTCTGGTTTGATTCTTGGTTGGGGTGGCTTCTGTGTGGAGTCTGCATCTCCTCCATGTGTTTGTGTGGATTTGCTCTGGTGCCCTGCCATTTTACAAAGACGTGTCTGCAGTTTTAATCCCTGCTGAAAATTGGTTATGTTCTGTCCGCAGTAAAATTGACAGGCATTTGAATTTCAGACTTCAGGTTTCTGAATGTTTAATTCCTTGCATAATTGATGGTGCGGTGGTAGTATTGTTGCCTCACAGCTATAGGTTTTCTGGTTTGATTCTTGGTTGGGGTGGCTTATGTTTGGAGTCTGCATCTCCTGCCTGTGTTTGTGTGGATTTGCTCTGGTGCCCTGCCATTTTACAAAGATGTGTCTGCAGTTTTAATCCCTGCGTCTCTGCTGAAAATTGTTTTTGTTCTGTCCGCAGTAAAATTGACAGGCATTTGAATTTCAGACTTCAGGTTTCTGAATGTTTAATTCCTTGCATAATTGATGGTGCGGTGGTAGTATTGTTGCCTCACAGCTATAGGTTTTCTGGTTTGATTCTTGGTTGGGGTGGCTTCTGTGTGGAGTGTGCATCTCCTGCCTGTGTTTGTGTGGATTTGCTCTGGTGCCCTGCCATTTTACAAAGATGTGTCTGCAGTTTTAATCCCTGCGTCTCTGCTGAAAATTGTTTTTGTTCTGTCCGCAGTAAAATTGACCGGCATTTGAATTTCCAACTTCATGTTCTTCAGAATACATAGTAGCACAACCTTTTTTTTTTTTTTTAGCAATTTTCAAAGTTTATAAGATGAATATTTTAAATTTGTCCCTATTTTTGGGACTGTATTCCCCCATTATTGGCTTCGTCCAGGTTTTTGTGCTAAGGTTGACAGCTATGGCAAGAACTGAATTCACTGAATATGTTTGAGGGCTTCCTCATTACTGGGTTTGTCCAGGTGTTTTGTACTAAGAGGTTGACAGCTATGGTGAGAACTGAATTCACTAAATGATAGCCATTTAAGTTTCAGTCTTCCTCTCTTTTACAAAGCAGCTGATGTGGCGTAGTGGTATGTTACTCTGACTGTTTTTTGCTCAGGGACCTTGGCAGTAAAATATATGGTGGCAACACAACATTTTATTCTAGCAACTTTCCAAGATTATACAAGCAATGTTTAATGTGTCCCTGTTTTTGGGCTTTTGACCCCCCCCCCCCAATACATTTTGGCTTTTTCCAGTTTTCTTGAGCTGCGAAGTTGAGATGCAGTTGAGTATTGAGTAGATTTTACAAGGAACTGAGAGCTGCAGGGAATAGAAGTTTAGTGCTTTGCCAAGTTAATACTATAGCACAACAGGCTGTGTACTTGCTTTTGATGCAGAAGGTTGTGGGTTCTACTCCCACTAGGGGTAGATGCTGCCTTACTGAGAATGTTCTCCTTGGTGAAGATACTAACTATGAGTTCGTTATCAGTTTGCCATCCATTTCCTCTTGCAATATTATTACTAGCTTATCATTTTTTTAATGTAATATAGACAATTTATTCCTGAGGGGCAACAGACACTTTATATTTCGATGAAACCATGAAATATAAAGGTGATTGCTAGCAGCAACCACTTCATTAGTTACAGATTTCTTTAATGTGGAATTATTTAGATGACTGACTTCAGAGATTGTGCATATTTACTGATAATGGACTGTAGAATTGTGCATATTTACTGATAAAGGTGGACTGTAGAATTGTGCATATTTACTGATAATGGTGGACTGTGGAATTGTGCATATTTACTGATAATGGTGGACTGTGGAATTGTGCATATTTACTAATAATGGTGGACTGTGGAATTGTGTATATTTACTAATAATGGTGGACTGTGGAAGTCTGAGTAGACTTTTTTATGATAAATGTTCTCAACTGGGCAGTTTTGCCATTATGGGTGCATATGGTTTCTTTCATTGCTTACTGGAAAAAATGTTCAAAACAAATTTAAAACATCCTGTAACAAGTGTACCTTATTGTACAAGGAATATAATTTTAGTACAATGAGGAAGGTGTATCAAAGAGCACATGTATGTTTCATATGCAAGGAGCCTATGATTCGAAAACAGCCCAAAATTAATCTTTATCTGCCACTGGCAAAATGTATTTTCTTTGAATGTGGGTTTCAATGCTGTTTCAATGAATGTGAGTTTCAAGGGCAGAGAAGTTTTAATGCTAAGTTTTCATTGTGAGACTGCATTGCTTTGTTTAACAGATGACTTAGTGTTTGTGCTGTAAACTACAAAATAAAACTTTCAAATGAAGTCCAACTCATCATAGAAGTAAAGCAGTATGCACATTAGTGTTTATGGTAAATGGAGTGAAATAGCCAAGTATAATGGTTCATTGGAATGGCTGCAGAGGCTCCATTCAACCATTATTTTGTCAGGGGAAGGGCAGCAAACTCAGACAGGCCCAGCTGAACTATACCTCCCAACTGTCCAGATTTTCAAAGAATGAATAGATTTTTGCTTCTTATTTTTGGTTTGTTCATAAAATTTGTAGTTTTAATTCCTAAATGATTTGCCAGAAGTCACTCTAAGTTTCAGACTTCATAACCTTCAGAAAAATGCATGTTAAAGTAAGAGCTGTTCTATCAACTGTCTCAATTTATACAAGAGCAATTTTAGTACTGTTTATATGTGCCCCCAATATATTTGGCCTTGTTCAGATTTACTGCATTAACAGGTTGAGAGGTACATGCAAATAAATTGCTTTATAGAATTAGGCATAGCCAACCTCTCAACTGTCCCCAATTTTTGGCTCAAAATGTTGCTCTTCCCCCTTATAATCCCTCCAAAATAGCAATTTTGGAAGAAAACATGGAGGGTTTACAATTAAGAAATAACTGTAATAATCAAAGTTATAGATTACTTGAAATGCATGTAGATTCTTTTATATTTTGTCAGCTGCTCAAGGTAGCAGTACTAATATTAAAGTGTCCCTTCTTTGACAGGTAGCAGCTGTATTGTGTGTCTATTTTATATTTTTGCATCACGTTTTTGTCCATTTTTCATAAAATTGTGTTTTTTGGCAAATTAGTGACATCACTAAAGACTGAAGTTAGAAAATGACATTGAGTTTCAGATTTTATACCCTTCAGAAAATTCATACTAATGCAAGACCTATTCTATTATCTTTCTAAGTTTATTAGAGCAATATTTAAAAATTGTCCTTATTGTTGGGCCTTTGTCCCACTTCTGTGTATGGCTTTGTCCAGATTTCTTGCTCTTGAGGTTGAGAGGTATGACAAATGTGTCAGGGCCATCACAGTCAGCCAGAGAGATTTCAAATTGTGACATGCTTGTTGCACCCCACTCCCCCATGTAGTGACTCTGGATGTGTCCAAACAAGGCAAGGAGTAGTTGTATCTACCTTGGATGGGGAGGACACACTGCATAAGTACTACAGTGGCTTTTCATCTGTCCTTGATTTTGCAGAATGGTCTGGTTTCTGTCATATTTTTGTACTGTTGATTTATGCTTATTACTCAAAGTGCCTGTTGCTCTGTGTTTTTAAGTAGCAATGCTTTAATGACCATAAGGTAAGCTTGTCTGAGATCATAAGATGCAAGTAAGCTTTAATAAGCATACTGTTAAAGAATTGCCAACATTGAAAGCCTTTCTGTTGCCATGCAGAGAATACTTGACTACATAATGTATAAGCCTTGGGTATTAAAGGACAGGATTCCATTATTTTAAAAAGCTCATTACACTTGTTGGAGACTTCCAGTCATCTCTACAGACTTTACCCGTAAACTAAACAGAATGCCAATCATGTGTGGTCCATAACCTGTACAGTAATCCTTTAAGCAATGTATCTTGAGCTTGTTTCTTGTTTGCTTTTCATTTTTTACATTTATCATGTTTTCCCCATGAAACAAGTTGTCAGGCAGCAGGTCTTTTTGGATAAGAAACATTTTACAAGTGGGGCATCACATAGATTTCTACTTTCAGCATGTTACTTGGTACTTTAATAAAGCTGAATATATTATAATTAGGACTGCAGTGCAAGGAGAAGTGGTTTGAGTTGAGTGCTTCTGGTTTTC
Source organism: Protopterus annectens (assembly GCF_019279795.1). Taxonomy (NCBI): domain Eukaryota; kingdom Metazoa; phylum Chordata; order Ceratodontiformes; family Protopteridae; genus Protopterus; species Protopterus annectens. Next base: position 1,241,561,043 of record NC_056735.1, on the reverse strand, counting down.
TTATACTTGATTTTGACTGGCATTCCAGTAATGTATTTAAAAAGTAATTTATTTTTCATGCCTCACAACCTTTTGTTTCCATCTAGATATTAAGTAAGCTGTCATGCAGCCAATGCATTGAAATATTTTTATTCTTCTACACTTATTTTTGTCTTGATTGGACTTTCATAATGATGGTTTGCCACCCAGGGCAGCGTATTTAATTAAAGTTAGTTTTTTGTGGTTTTGTGCATAGCTCCTCCCCTTTCTGGTTGACCACACCCCCTCCCCTTGACCCCACCCATTCAGCTGTCTCCTGCAGCCCCCCTGTGATTTGAAGTCACCAGCCGCCACTGATTGCTGCCCGTACAATCCACTAAGTTGCATGTGGGCTTTCTTTTTAGTAATGTCTATCTCTGTAAAATCTTAGAATGTACACATGTAACTACTGTATGTGTATAAATGTAAATAGAAATTTAACTAATCTGTGTCTAAATGGAAGCAAGTATAATGCAATGTAAACACATGTTGCTTTTCTTCCCAGGCCTCTGCTGAAAATGGGTATTACCCAGTTGGACTTTCTTGGTAAACAAAGGCAAATAAATAATACATAAATAAATATAGCATACAGGCATAACTTTCAGGAGTCTCTTACTTTCAGGAATACAAATACAATTTATGCCCATTTGCTGTAAGTAACCAATGCCATTTCAGTGTACTAATCCACACCTTAAAGATCTCCATAACTATAAACTTAAAACTCCACCTCTAACCCTAATCCTAAAACCTTGTCCCTAACTCCAACACTCCCTCCCCAACCCAACCCTAATCCTAAATCCCATCCCTAATCCTAACACCCTTTTCCTAACCATAACACTCTTTTCTTAACCCTAATACTAAAACTTCCTCCCTAACACTAAAACTCCACCCCTTACCCTAATCCTAAACCACCTGCTTAATCCTAAAGCTTCATCCCAACAACCTAATCCTAATCCTAAAAGTCTCCTTAAACTCCAATCCTAATCTTAGTACCCTAGAAGTTTAAGAATGCAAAAATACCTCAAAATACACTAAAGTAAATCATTCAGTTAACAATACATGCACCTTTCATTTTGCCTGAGATGCGGCAGTTTTTGGTGGTATAATTCATGACTATCTTACTTCCACATCTGATGAAGTGCTTGATATTGAGTACAAAAATGCTTACCTTCTATTAAACAAGTTTTATTCAGCTGTGTGTGGTCCTTGGTATACACATTTTTATTTGCTATGTATTATCATATCTAGGAAAAGTGCCTGCCTCCTTACCTCCCAAACAAAGACAGTCACCTTCTATGTACCTGTCTTCAGCTAGATTAGGAAGAAAAGGAAGGAACAAATGACCACAACCATTCAAGATTTCAAATTACTGCTGATACACACACACACACACACACATATATATATATATATATATATATATATATATACAGAACATTCCTTTTAACTTCTAATACAAATGGCAGCCACTTTATGATGTCAGATTGTGATGAAAGTGAAAGAATGTTTCAACATGTTGCTGTCAGACATACATACACAACATAACTCTTTACCCCTATCCCAAAAGATAGCCACCTGTATACACGTCTGATATTTGTGAGGAAAGGAAAAAAAATAACAATCACTGTAATGTGCTCCAACTTGTTGCCCCATGACAGTTCACTGACCTTAAACAAGCCATAGGGACCTTCTGTGCACACCTCTAAGGTTTGATTATGAGGAATCAACAAAGAACGTACTGGTAGGAAATACAAATAAACAAAAAAATATGCAAAATAGCTAGCAGAAGTAACTGAGTAACAAAATATAATGCACTAAGTGCTTTTGTTCTAAAATTCACGAACTTCATCAGAATAAACATAGTGCCTTACATGTCATTTATGAGGAATGTTAAAGAGAATAATAAAACAAAATCGACCTGTTGAAACGCTTTATTGAAACCAAGTACACAGAAAGTAAAAACACTAAGCGCTTTCACCGATTAATATTGTTGGGCATCATCAGAGTGTGAAATAGTTAAAGTAAATCCCTCCATTTATAACTTTCTAAGAAAACCCCCCTTAGTCAACTGAACCAATCACAAAAAACATTCACTTAATTATGTAAAATCTTAAAAGTTGTACCTTGATGTGATGATAACAATATATAAATTTACAATAAATAAATAGAAATACCATGTTAAAATCTGTTTTGAATTGAGTGAATATATAAAAAAATGTATAAATATAAATTTACATATTCCTTTTTAATTAAAAAGGTCAAATAAAATATAATTTATATTTTAAGATACTGGAAATAGAAATGTATTAGTTTATGCCAGGTGGCTTCGATGCATCCAGTCTAAGCTGCCATAAGCACTCTTTTACTTCCAATAAGGTTTTGTCATTGCCTCCTTTCTCATTATGGGGGACACGATCAATAACAAAAAATAAAAAACTTTTTAAAATCTCTACATTTCAAACTATGTGAATAAAGTGCACTGACAGTTTTTTATTTCTTATGTCCCTGACATGTTCCAGTATTCTGGACCTTAACTTCCTGATGGCCTTACCAACATAAAATGTAGAACAACTTAGGCAAATAGCAATATATATGACCATCTTAGTGTTGCAGTTACAATAACCTGGACATCTAATATTTCTTCCACAATTTTTAATGTAACATAAGGTCCATCGTTAATGTATTTGCATGTGCTGCACATGCCACATTTACTCATCCTAGATCTTTTATATGTGGTCAAGTCTGCATCCATTTCCAGAAGTTCTTTCAAGTTCTTACCCCTGCTAAATATAACATCAGGTTCATTACCTATAATATCTTTTAGTTCAGTTGTGAAAATACTGAACCATGTCTCTTTCATAATGAGCTTAACCTTAACAGCCATATCATTGTAGGGAAGTACCATGGCCCTTGCTTTATCTAATTAAATTTTGTAGGGGGCATTGTTACTATCCATGGGGAGATCTCCCTTTAAAATGGGTTTAAACACAGTATTTCTTTTCCCCACCACTTCCTTACTTATTTTCAACAAAATATCATGGGGATATCCTCTTTCTATAAACACGTCAATCAGTTTTAAAATTTCTATATTGTAATTTTGATCATCACTGACTAATCTCAAAAGCCTTACCATCTGCCCTTTCATAATATTTTTCTTCTGAAAATATGGATGGCAACTACTAAAATGCAAAAAAGAATTCGAAAAGGTCTTTTTTCGGTGAATATTGGACTGCAAGGTGCCATTTTCCTTGTATAATAAAATGTCCAATTATTCACATTTTTCTGCATGAATTCTACTTGTAAACTTCAAAAATGGGGTTGTTGAATCAATATAATCAACAAAATCCTGGATCTCATCCATTGACCCTTTCCCGAAAAACAAAAATGCCATCCAAGAAATGCAAATATAGGGCAATTTTTGACTTGTACTGAGAATTAAGTACCATTTGTGTTTCCCATTCGGCTAGCACTAAGTTGGCATAAATGGGGGCACATCTGGCCCCCATAGCCACTCCAGTGCTCTGTTTAAAAAACTCTCCTTCAAATATGATAAAATTATTTAGCAATACCATTTCCATAAATTTGCATCTAACTGTGTGCATCCTGCCATACTTGATAAGACAATTGTCAAACATGATCAAACCTTCTTGATGTGGAATAATAGAAAATACTAATGGTGCTGCAAGTTCCTGCCTGAATTCACGTGGGATGCAGCCTGGCATGTTATCGGCTCCCATGCAGGCTGTAGTTTTTGCCTTTGAGAGGGCAGTGATGACTTCCTCCCTAGAGCTTAGGAGAGGGGGACAGGTGCTGGGGATATCCTGATTTACTGATGGGGGGGGGGGGCAGACGGGTGAAGTTTTCACTGAACCTGTCTTCCAGCAGGTTGGCTATATCTACAACATTTGTGTATGTGGTGACCTTGACCATCAGTTCTGAGCAGATCTGAGTGCTTCTTTTGATATTGCAGACATATGTGAAGAAGGCCTTATGATTGTCTTTAGCAGATGTGGCCAGTTTTGACTTGAAGTTTGCTTTGGAGGATATCACTAGTGCTCTTATTTGCTTGTTCAGGCTAAGGAGAGATTGCTTCCAATTAGGCACCTGCTCCTTCTTGGTCCTGGACAGCAATTATTTCCTTTTATTATAGAGTTTATTTATTGCAGATGTCCACCAGACAGATTTACTCTTCCTTGAGGAGGAGGATTTTGTCCTGTCGGATATTCCTGATTCCATGCAGCTACATAAATGCTCGTATAGTACCTTGGTATATGTTTGGACATATATGCCAGTTCTTATGGAGGGGGAGGGGGTTGTGAAGCTGTTTATACCTTCCATCAGGAGGTTGTAATCAGCTTTGGAGAAGTTTTTTTGTTTAACCCTAGCTGGGGGGGGGGGGGTCCGGGGAGATGGTGCCTTCTAAAGTGATCGCTTTGTGGTTGGATCTTAACAGGGAGGATGACACTGTAGGGATGCTGCAGTGGTTACTTATGTTAGTTAATACCAAGATCAAGATATTTTCACCTCTTGTGGGGGTGCTGACCAGCTGATCCAAAACATTTGCATCAAAGAAATCAAGGAATATCTGGGCATTTGTGTTTTGGCATGAGTAGTTCTTCCATTTTATGGTTGGATAGTTAAAGTCATCCAGAGTCATGGTAAAGGGTTGATTTTTGATAGATTTGAAGAGGTCCAGATAGGTGGAGTGGGCATCTTGAGTCAAAGTTGGGGGCCTGTAGCTAGCTATGATTTGAATAGGGGTCTTGTCAATGGTAAACTGCACCTGGAGTGTCTCCTGTGTGTCATACTGCTTGACCAGCCTGGAGTTGTGTATGTCTTTTATATATATTGCAACTCCACCTCCTTTTGCTTTGCTGCCCATGGTTTGGGGTCTGAATGTATGATAGGATGAGTAACCTGGTATGGCTGGAGTGCTCTCTGCAGCTTTGAACCAGGTTTCTGTGACTGCACAAATGTCAGCATCTTCCAGGGTTAGGAATGTTTGCAATGAGTGCAGTTTCATGTTTAGATGTCTAGTGTTTAGCGGCATGACCTTTTATTTGCATTTTGATGAAATTTTCATGTTATTAATTTTGACCTCATGGCATTGCCTAAAAAAGGCACTATGGGGGAGGCAAGAGCCTTTCCAGGAGCCTGAAGCCCAAAGGAGACAGATGCAGGCCATCTCTGGCAAAGCATCGTGGTTTGTCAGTCATGTCTTTCCAGGCTGTAAGGTACTGGATCCCCTTGGAATGACATCAGAAACTAAGCTAGTTGTTAAAGTCAATCATTTTCTGCTTATATTGAGTCATCATTCTGAGTGATGGTAGAATGCTGCTTACAGTTAGGAACATACCTGCTTGGGACACATATTCAGTGAGCTAGAGCATGTCTCTGTTCATATAGTCCAAGGAGGTACATCTCAAGTCATTAACACCAACATGGACTATGACAAAGTCATAACAGTACCTGTTGTTGACAGACTTGAGTGCATGAGTGATATGGTGGATTCTGGCACCTGACAAATAAATAACCGTGACTTTCTCCTTATCCAGCCTGGTGAGGGGCACATCTGTGTGTCTCACAATGGAGTCTCCTATGACTAATATGCTGGGTTTATGTTTAGGCCTTAGTGGCTGTGAGACACAGGTGTGTGGACTATGTGGGGTGTGTGGTGTGGTGGGCAGTGGTTTTCAAGTGTGTTTTTACCTCAGAGGTCTCTTTTGTTTGGGTATATTTTTATTGAGGACCTCTGTATATGTGGGTGTGTGTTGTGTAGGTGTGGGTGGTGTTTGCGGTGAGGTGTTTGTGTTGACAACCTTCTGAGTGCCAGATATAGTGGCTTGTGAGGGAGAGAGCATTGACTCTAGGTTCTTAATGTAATTGCATCTCTTACAAATTGTGTTCTTAAGTGGTAGTAGTAGAGAGTTGTCTGTGTACATGAGGCATTTGCTACACTGTCTCAGGATGCCCATATCAACCAGACTGGCAGGGGAAAATGTAGGAAATTGTCTATCCATATTTGTCAGAAACTGAGGGAGAGAAGCCAGAGAGAGCTAAGAGGATAATTGGTGGAAGGTCTAAGATTAGTACTGAGATTACTCCAGACAGATACACACACACACACACACACACACACACACACACACACACACACACACACACACACACACACACACACACACATTCTGCATTCTTACCTACAGGCAAATGGAGAAACGGCTGTTCACCTATGGCATGTCTTAGAGGTTTTGGGGACACCACAGCACCACAATGTAGAAATTGTCTCATGTTTACTGACAACCACCTACTACTTACACAAACTGACACAGTATGTGAGAGAGGCAGTTATTTAATGCTATTGGGGCAAAACTCACACATGAAGACACTAAAAATAACAAGAAGGTCATCAGTGGCACATAATGCTGCACTAAATTTGTCACACACAGATAAGACCAAACACATAGGCCTATGCACATTTGCCCCCTGCAGACCCCCTTGCCCACCTCAGTAATACATGCTAACCCTAATCCTACATCATACTTTACAAAAAAAAATTCCCATAATACTGCCACTATACAAGGCACACTCAGACACACAAAAAAGCACCAACACACACACTACAAACATGAAATGTAATCCTTTACCTAACCCTGACCATAACTCTAAAACACACACACTCACACACAGACAAACAACACCTATACCCTTACCCAACCCTTACTCTAACCCTCACTCCCAAACACATATATACACACTTTAACCCCCCCCACTCACCAATTTTGAAGGAATGATACTTTAAGATATCAGATGTTTGACTATCTGAACATTTGACAATCTGAACCACCCCTAGCCTTTGTCAAATAAAGCAACATTTGACAAAACTCACAGTAACCATATATACACATGTATATGTACTACAGTACACTGCAGACATTTCTTTAGTTCAAGTAAAATTTCTTTACAGTGAAGAATCCAAAATAAAATTCATTTTTAACTTGAAACAAAACAAAAAAAGCATACTTCTGCTTTACCCATCTCCAGTCTTGGTCACAAAAAGGGATTTTTGTGAGACACAATTTTCTTTAATGTTGTGGCTTTTCATCCCTTCATTTAACCAGATCTGTGCAGGTATTCCAAATTACCTGTGCTATTATATACTTTTACCATAATGTTATACTCATTATCTAAGTAGTTCTCAGGTTTTTACTTTGATATATAGAATATAAAATACATGAAAATAGCATTTCTGACCTATTAAATAGCCATTATATCACAATGACCTTTTCCTAACATAGACCCCCCCCCCAAGTGCTGCACTAAATGGGATGGGCTATAGGGCAGGGATTAGTCATCTACATTTGTGTGGCTTTTGCCAGGCCTTCAGCTTATTATAAAATAAAATGACTGTAGTGCCAATTTCCACCTACATAACATAGTGTTGACATCCTTATACTTGTATAACCACTGTAGGAATGCTTTGTAATTTATGAGAGTGACGCTAAATCCTAATAAATTGTTAATAATTGCAGAAATACTGTAGTGAAGCTATTGTTATTTAGTTCTTTAGTCATGTCTAACTCTTTATGACCTTGAGGACTCCAGGCTGTAAGTTTTTCAAATTCATATTCATTACTTTAGAAATGCTGCCTGTCCACCTTAACCTCTGCTTCCTCTTCTTCTTTTGCCTTCAGTCTTTCCCAGCATCAGTGTCTTCCTTAGTGAATCCTGTCTTTCTTATGTGACCAAAACGTATTTAAGTTTTAATTCTACTATCAGACCTTTCAGTGAATACTTTGGGTGTTTTTCCTTAAGTATTGACTGATATGATCTTCCTGTCATCCACAGATTTCTCAAAGTTTTCTCCAACATCACAGTTCAAAAGCATTGATTTTCCGGTGTACAGTCTTACTTATACTCCAAATCCTAGACTCATGTGTTATTACTATAAATTCATAGCTTTGAATATTCAGACCTTTGTTGACAATGCAATGTCTTTGTTCTTTAAAATATTATCCAGATTTGCCATCCATTGCTTTCCTTTGATTTATGGCTGCAATTAACATTTGCAGAAATCTTTGAGTCAAGGAAAATAAAACCATTAATACCTCCACTTCTTCCCATCTTTTTCAAAGAACTGATAGTGTTACATGACATCATTTATTTTTTGGTGTTGCACAGCAAGCCAGCATTTGTACTTTCTACTTTTACCTTCATCAACAGGCTGTTCACTCATTCTTTACCTTTGGCCATCAGAATGGTATCATGTAAATATATAAAGCTGTTACTAGGTCTCCTGGCAGTTTTGATTATAGCATCTGATTTGTCCAAAGAAGCACTTCACAAGATATATTCAACATATAAATGAAATAATTAGGGTGACAACATACAGCCCTGCCACCCTGCTTGCCTTCTCTTGAACCAGTCAGCTAGTCCCTATTGAATTATAATTGTGGCATCTGAGATGGTAAGTAAGATGGCTTGATATCCCAGTTTCTCTAAGAAGACACTACAGTGTGCTGTGGTGTACAGAGTTAATTGTTTACCATAGTCAGTCTTTAGAGTAGTCAATAAATAAGAAGTAAATACTTTTATGGTACTCCCCTGTTTTCTCCATTTTCGGGCAGATATTGACAATTTGATTACCGGTGACTCTGCCCCTTATAAAACTAGTAACCATTTCAGATGTTAGGTCACACTTCAGTGAGTCTAGAAATAGACACTGAAAGGCAAAAAAAAAAATGGACTTGCATATATCAAGTCCAGAATGGCCATTTCTCAGAATATTTCCTTTTCTCCAAGGTAGGGCAAGATTTATATTCTAAAATTTCTGTATATAAGTTTGGGAGGTGTGCTCCCCTGCAAAAAAAAAAAAAAAAGTTTAAAGGAAAAGAACAATGTTTAATATTTGCTCTTCTCCTACATTTTTGATCTTTTTTCTGGTGTGTTCGCACTGAGTGTTATGAGTCCCAGCATGGCATTTCTTCATCCACATATTACTGGAGTATACCTTGCAGGATCTTAAGTATTACTTCACAAGCATGTCAAACAAGTACAATAGTTTGATAGTCTGACTACTCTTTAGAATTGCCATTTTAGGGACTGGAATATAAACAGATCATTTTCTTTTCTATTATCATGTTTTCCAAATTTGCTGGCAAATTCTAACCAGCACTGTATCATCATCATTTTGCAGGATTTTAAACAATTCAGCTGGAATTCAATGACTTCTTCCAGTCTTATTTTAGCAAGGTTTTCTAGGGCCAATTTCTCCAGGATGTGTGGTTGTAAATCAGAGAACTTTTCTTCATACATTATGTATCAATGATATTAGGATCTTTCTTATATAGTTCCTCTGTATAGTCCTCCTAACTCTTCTTAATATCTTCTGTCTCTTTATATTCCTTCCATGTTTGTCTTTTATCATGCCTATTTTTACATGGAAGTTTCACACAATATCACCAATTTTCTTGAAAATATATTTTCTCTTTCTCCTTTTACCTTATTCCACTTTTTTAACTGCTCATTTAAATATGTCTTCTTATCTCTTCATGTTAATCTTTGAAACTCCGAATTTACTTTGCTATACATTGTTTTATTTCTATTGTCTTTTGCACTCCTCCTTTCCTTGGCCACTTCTAAAGCCTCAAGCAACAACCATTTTGCCTTCTTAACACATGTATTTGGAATATTTGTGTTACCACCTCTAGGACAATATCACAAACGTCTCTGTATAGTTCCTCTGCCAGGTTTAATCCCTTAAATCTATTATTCACTTTCTTTACATATTAACTTGTAATATTGTGGATCTTATATTTAGTTGGGCTGGGTGTTTTTTTTTTTTTGTTTTCTTTAATTTAATTCTAAAATTTGTGATAAGCTGATACTCTCAGCACCACAGTCAACTTCAGGTCTTGTTTTTGCTGACTGTATACAATTCTTTCATCTCTGATTGCAAAGTATATAGTCAGTCTAAATTCTGTATTAACCATCTGGTGATATCCATGTATAAAGCTCTCTCTCTTAGGCTGTTGTAGGAAGTTAGTGCCTGCATAATAGCAAGACACTCTCGCTTTGTGACAGTGCATCTCATCTCAGCCCTACTTAACCTTCTGCTAAGGTACCAGGCTGGGTTTCCTCACCACTGACTTCCTGAGAAAGCACAGCTCCTAACCCTACTTCAGATGCATCAGCGTACACAATAAAGTCTTTATCAAAGACACGCTAACTAAGCCTGGTTCTGAACACAACAGATATTTTCCAGGTAGTTAAAAATTCTCATCTGCTGCTATGGTCCACCTTATCTGTATGGGTGCTTTGCTTATTGTAAGATCTATAAAAGCCAGGCTATGGTAATAAAGTTGGGTACAAACGTTCTATAGTGGCTTTCTAGCTCTAAATATGCTTTCAATTGTTGTTTGGTACTGATTGTACGACAAATCTTAGCTTCTATTTTTAGGGTTTAATTACTCTTCTCTCACTCAAGTAGCTTTTTAATTACTTTTCTCTCAGTCAAGTGGCTTAAGTATCTGGCTTCCATCACACAAAGCTCTACTTGTCTTAAATAGTTGGTCACAGCTTGTACTTTGACTAACTATGACTCTCAAACTTCTGAATCAATTACTACACCATCATGGTACACAGCTGTATACTAAACATGAGGTTTCAGACCTCTACCCAAGAGCTTTTGAAAAGTGTCAGGAGTGCCATAAAGTCCAAAGGACAAGACAGTATAATGGAATAGATATTTAGGGTTGGAGAATACTGTCTTCTCTTTGGCTTTAGGGGTGAAGGAAATCTGCTATTTTTCCATGATTATATCTAGTAAAAATTTAAAAAGTTAAAAGTTATGCATTCAGAAATCAGTTGCCTGAAACTGTGGCATGTCCTTAAGGATTCATTTACATATATCCCATGGGCTTCTACTACAATAGGTGTAAGGTATTATACAGTGAAGATTCTATCTTGGCTGGGGCTTTCTTGCAGTTTTTACTGAATGGTTTGCCTGTGTGATTGTTTACCCTTTGGTTTTGATTACATCTGAGGTGGTCAAAAACCTTGCGTTACCTAGCCTGTCTCTGAGCTCATCCACTCTGGGCATTGGGTAAGTGTCAAATATGGATATGCCTTTCAGTTTTTGGAAATCATTACAGAATCTTATAAACCATCAGGCTTAGGGACCAACACAGTTGGACTGTTTCATTCACTTTGGGCCTCCTTAGTAACTACCATTTTAAGTATTTTTCTCACTTCTTTACCTATTGCTTTTCTTTTGGAATTCTGACATTCTGTTCAGTTTTAAGTTTAACTTCTCCCTTGGCTTAGTTTCTCTATGGGTCTATATTAAATCTGTTTTGCTAGATAACTCAAAAAATCTTTATTTCTCAGTAAGAACTCTTTTACATCTAGCTTCAGACAAAGTTCTGTCCATTTGAACAGTAGAGACATAATTTCCTGATGCAGTAGTATTGGTGCTTATGTCAGCTCCCAAGCTGAGTACACAAGATTCAGTTTTCTTCCATAGTTTTAACACATTTATGTGGTATATATGCTCTAGTTTTCTCTTTAGAGTTTACCTTGTTTTGTAATTCATTTTATTAATTTTCTCTATAACATTAAATCATCATTGCCATTTGCTAGGAACTTATATTCAGCAGAGAGAACAAGTACTAACACTTTGACCCCTGTTTTAAACTCCGTGAGTCTGGTATTATTGTTGTATACCTTCTGTTGGATGCATCTCTGATGCCCTTTGTATATGTTGCTTAACTATTAATATTAACAGTTTTTACCTAACTTGCAAGTCTTTAATGTATACTGTCACACTTTTAAGTGGGGTTTTCTTATACTACCAAGTCTCTTTTGATATGCCTAGCAAGCCTCAGGGATGCCTACCATAGAGTAACTAGAATGGGTAAATCCGAATGAAGCTTGTGATACTTCTCTTATTGCAAAAAGGAGGTAGGAAAGTAACCAATCACATCTTACTATCATCTTTGATGTCCTTTTTCAGCATAGACTTCAAGGTTTTATTTAAGCTCTTTAGTAATTCATTAGTTTGAGGTGGTACACTGAAGGTCTTAAGTTTTTTACCTTGAAACACTGGTAATGTTTTTTCATTACCCTGGGCATAAATGGAGTTCCCCTGCATGTGAATATTTGTCCTAGAAAAAAAGTAATACTAGCTCCTTTGGCTATTAGCTTAGCATTGGTGTTCACAGGGAGTACTGCTTTAATGAATTTAGTGGCATAGTCAATAATCACTACAAGGGTACTGGTAACCATTATAGATTTTACCAAAAGACAAAATCCATATCTATCTGCTCAAGTGGAATTTCAGTAACAGAAACAGGTATCGGCGGACTTCTGAACCCAGGATGTGGTATAGTCTTTTGGGCAAGCTGCACAGAAATTCTCAGCATTCTTATTTACTTGAGGCGAGTAACATATCTCTAAAATTGTAGCTTTGGTTTGGTCTAGTAAGTGTCTTCCCAGAATATGACTATGTGCCAGTTTCATCACAGGTGTTCCTAAAGGGTTTGATGCAAACAGTTGTTGCAGTATCTTTTATTTGTCTTTGTTTATCCCATACAGCGAATCATATTTCAACTCAAAACATGGGTACGGAATGGAAACAATCTCCTCATCTGTTTCTCTTTCTATTTCAGCTATAGTTTATCTAGCCCTGCTTCATGTAGCCTCTTCACACTGTGCTTTCTTAAACATTTTCACTGCTTATCTGTCACATTGTGAAGTCAGGAATATTGTTCTCAGTACAGTAACATGAAATGGAGAGTAAAGCCTCTTCATCTAGAAATGCAGGTCATGCCAGTGACTTTCTTGTAGTTTTGGTAATTCCATTACTTTTACCTTAGTAAGTTTAATCTATTTAAGTTCCTGCTGCAAAGATTACTGGTTCTGTTTTGATATTACAGAAGGAAGCCAATACTATATTCAGGTTGACTTTTTGGTGAGTTATCACTGTGGGTCTCACCTTTTCTGTCTCCACACATCCTCCTTCATTACTTTAATGACTGAAGTCTTCTGACAAGGCTCTGTATCATGAACTAAGGGATTTTTCCTCTTAGTTTCTACAGTGATTTATTTCACTAACTTAAGAACTGGGTGGGTGGGTGTTATGTGCCAAAATTCAGTTATAGGCTTCTGTTAATACACTTTTTATATTCCTTCCCTTTAAAGCCATATTTTTGTTCCTTATGAAGTTTCAACACATTATCCCTTTCTCTTTTGTCAATACAGTGTATTTTAATGGTGTGTCATACTGTTGCCCTCTTCCAATTTTCTAGGTGTATAGCTTGCTTACAGAGTGCATATCTGTAATCCCTTCCACATAATTTCCACAGTGCTTTGAAATATTAATACTATAGGATGCCAGGATGCAGTTAATACTTTACTCAAAAGAGTCTGAATTTCTACTTGTTTGAGAATATTCTTTTCTGTGCCTGTGAAAATATATTACTTCTGCCTTCCTCTTTTAATATGTTGTATGTTTGCAGACAGAAGATTCCTTAATAAATGTGATCATGTTCCTAGAATTAAGCATCCATTTTAGTTCCTTCCCAATGACTAATACCATTTGGCTAAGTCAGCCAACAGAGACAATCAGCTGATTCTGCTATTCTAGTAATTAGTTTATCCCATTTCACTGGTACAGTGTCACTATCTGCATGTTGGTTAGAAATCACATTTTTGTTAGGCATGACATTCCTAATATTAATTAAACAATCTTTATTAATGTGCCCCCTCTTCCTACATTTAAAACACACTAGTTCAGTTACTGACAATTCTTGTCTATTCACATGCATCTAAAAATTCTTAACCACTTGGCACCACAGGACCTGGAAGCAGGTACACAAAGGCTTTCAAAATAAGCAGTAGAAGAAATCAATCAGCTGCTAGGTCTCCAATAAGATCCTTTAATATGACAAGGCAAAGTTAAAATCACAGTCTCTTCCAAGCTCTTTCACTCGACCACTTGCGAGCTTTTTCAAGGCAAAAAACATGAACTGGAAGTTCATTCACATTAAATACTTCCACAGTTATCACATGACTTCCTGTGGATCTTTCCCAAAAGGAAAATCACCATATAAGGCAAATTCTAAAATACATTCTTGTTGTCATTAAAAAATTATTCATTTTGTAAAAATGTCTTGGCAACTGAATAATCATGTTAAACATAACATTAAATGAAAATGTTACAATGTACCAAGAAAATTCTGCAGAGTGTTTTTGTAATCACAAATAAATGCAGTAACCCCTTTTGAACATCGGGGGTAAAATCAAGATTCCAAATTAAAATCTAGGGCTACTTAGTAGCATTATAAAAACATTTATTTTCTAAGTTTCAAATGGGTAACTTAACCTTCAATGTGTCTTATTCTAAAATCTTATGAATGCAAAAGTGAATAAAAAAATATAAAAATATATAGTGTAGTAATATAACAGATGTCATGTTATGCTGAATTGTATTATAAACGGACTTGCCTCAATTTCAGAACATTAATAATGCTAAGAGTGTCGTTCAGACCTGGGTGTCTAGTAGCGTCTAAGCGGAGCTGCCAAAATAGCTCACGGTATTCTAAATTGGACTCCCAACTACCCTCTCTTATATCTGGTTGTACCTGTTCCAACACCATAAACTTTATTTCCATGTCCTTACATGTCAAAGAGTGTTTGTAGAAGGCATTACTTTCCTTCCTTGCACTGATGTCATTGAAGTGTTCATAAACTCTTCTCCTAAACACCCTTTCAGTTTTCCCAATGTAAAAACCATGGCAGGTAACACTGCATCCAAGGTAGACTACCCCCTTAGATCCACAGTTAAAATGTTTGTTGGAGTGGAACCTGAATCTTCTCGAGGGGAGGTAGTAGGACCCTGAATTCAGCATAGCATGGCATTGCTTACACATCCCACAGGGATAAGTGCCTGGTTTCTTTCTATTCTGATTGTGTGGATCCTCCAACCTAATTTCTAACAGTTCTTTCAAATTCTTGCCCCTTTTCCTGACAAAGAGGAAAGCTGGGCATAGAATTCTTCAGATCTTCCTGTAGTCTGAGAATGAGCCAATATTTCTTGATAGTCTTCTCAATCTGATCTGAGTTGTTGGAATAGGTGTGTATAAAGCTATTTTTAGACTTTGAAGTGTTTTTTGAAGGGTTTGGGGAGATCTCGTTGACCCCCACCCCCAATAAAGGGGGATACTTATTTGATCTCTTCTCAGAAATTTCTACAACCAGTGCTTCTACCAAAGCTTCCGGATATTGTTTTTCCTTAAAAAATCCCCTTAAAATAGAAACTTCCTCTTTGAAAAGTTTGTCAGTGCTGGACATTCGTGAAGCTCTAATGAGTTGACCTTTCACTATCGCCTTTTTTGATATAAGGGATGTCCAAGATTTTTATTATCCCCAGAGGAGAGGGAGGGGGCGCAGAGAACAATACAACAGCTGGAATCATCCACCAAACTAATCTTAAGGCCTATAGTGGATGAGGACAACAGCACCACTTTATTTGAAGGGAAACAAATTGAACACAGGAAAGGTAATTTTACCATTTTCAATTACACTGATTTATTAATAACGGACAATTTTTTTTAATTTACTTTCCAAGGGTTTTCATTATGTTCTCCTTAGGCCTTCCCCCATGGTTACAACATTAATTGATTTAAAACTTTTTATGAGGCAGCTTAACTTTAACTTACTGTTTAAGGACGAATGAAATCTAGAAAGAACTCTCACAAGAAAAAGCACCTTCAACCCACCGGTTCACCCCACCATCAAAATGTTTGAGGAGCTAGTTGAGACTGACATTAGGAAACTTAAGGAGAATGATTACTGTGAAATATCTGAAAACATCACAGAGGATGATTTGACTCTAATCAAAAATCTCAAAATGGAGGGATGTAGAGTCATGAAACCAGACAAGGGGGGAGGGGCTGTCTTGATGTACAACTGGGACTATGAGGCCGCCTTGCACACGGTGCTACAGGACACTGATCAATACGAACTTGTCTCAAGAAACGAGATGAACATAGCTCAAGCTAAAATAAATGATCTATTATATGATCATTTAATGCAGAATGACATTAATGAGAAGTTATACAACTACTTATTAGTTAAAAGACCCAAGGTTGCCCAGATTTTTGGAATTCCTAAGACACATAAGAATTTGAACCCCCTTAAATACAGACCTATAGTGGCAGGAAGTGGAAGTGTTACAGAACCCCTAGCTAAATTCATCGACTTCTCCTTAAAGCAATATGCAGAGAAAATTAAACATATATGTAAGGATTCATGGGACTACTTAAAAGGAGTGGATCAGAGTTTATTTTTACCTGAGATGTTTATGGTCACTGTTGATGTAGTCGACTTATTCCCTAGCATCCCACACAATACGGGCCTTGAGTGGTTAGGTACTTACTTATCTAATGAAGTCCAACTGGGGGCCAAGTTCACTAACTTAATTTTGGAATTTATGGATTTAGTTTTAGAAAATAATTTCATCCACTTTAAAGGGAATTTTATCGTCAGAAAAAAGGTGTGTCAATGGGTGCCCCTGTGCTTCCATCTCATAAATTTGGTATAATACCAATGGGAAAAGAAATATATTTTACTAGCACATGGTACCAGGATATCTTGCACTATAGGAGATTTTTGGACGATATCTCCTTTATGTGGATGGGAGACGAAGGAAGTCTTATGGAATTTATGGATTACATTAACACGTCGACCACATTTTTTAGATTCACTCACAAGATCAGCAAACACCAACTTGACTATTTAGACATTTCACTGGTTAAGGACTATCCGAACATGTGCTTTCAGTCCAAAATTTACAGGAAAAGCACTTTTTCGAACGCATACTTAAATTACCACAGTGGACATCCCTTATATCAAAAAAAGGTGATAGTAAAAGGTCAACTCATTAGAGCTTCACGAATGTCCAGCACTGACAAACTTTTCAAAGAGGAAGTTTCTATTTTAAGGGGATTTTTTAAGGAAAAACAATATCCGGAAGCTTTGGTAGAAGCACTGGTTGTAGAAATTTCTGAGAAGAGATCAAATAAGTATCCCCCTTTATTGGGGGCGGGGGTCAACGAGATCTCCCCAAACCCTTCAAAAGACACTTCAAAGTCTAAAAATGGCTTTATACACACCTATTCCAACAACTCAGATCAGATTGAGAAGACTATCAAGAAATATTGGCCCATTCTCAGACTACAGGAAGATCTGAAGAATTCTATGCCCAGCTTTCCCTCTTTTGTCAGGAAAAGGGGCAAGAATTTGAAAGAACTGTTAGAAATTAGGTTGGAGGATCCACACAATCAGAATAGAAAGAAACCAGGCACTTATCCCTGTGGGATGTGTAAGCAATGCCATGCTATGCTGAATTCGGGGTCCTACTACCTCCCCTCGAGAAGATTCAGGTTCCACTCCAACAAACATTTTAACTGTGGATCTAAGGGGGTAGTCTACCTTGGATGCTGTGTTACCTGCCATGGTTTTTACATTGGGAAAACTGAAAGGGTGTTTAGGAGAAGAGTTTATGAACACTTCAATGACATCAGTGCAAGGAAGGAAAGTAATGCCTTCTACAAACACTCTTTGACATGTAAGGACATGGAAATAAAGTTTATGGTGTTGGAACAGGTACAACCAGATATAAGAGGGGGTAGTTGGGAGTCCAATTTAGAATACCGTGAGCTATTTTGGCAGCTCTGCTTAGACGCTACTGGACACCCAGGTCTGAACGACACTCTTAGCATTATTAGTGTTCTGAAATTGAGGCAAGCCCGTTTATAATACAATTAAGCATAACATGACATCTGTTATATTACTACACTATATATTTTTATATTTTTTTATTTTATTTTTTTATTCACTTTTGCATTCATAAGATTTTAGAATAAGACACATTGAAAGTTAAGCTACCCATTTGAAACTTAGAAAAGAAATGTTTTTATAATGCTACTAAGTAGCCCTAGATTTTAATTTGGAATCTTGATTTTACCCCCGATGTTCAAAAGGGGTTACTGCATTTATTTGTGATTACAAAAACACTCTGCAGAATTTTCTTGGTACATTGTAACATTTTCATTTAATGTTATGTTTAACATGATTATTCAGTTGCCAAGACATTTTTACAAAATGAATCATTTTTTAATGACAATAAGAATGTATTTTAGAATTTGCCTTATATGGTTATTTTCTTTTTGGGAAAGATCCACAGGAAGTCATGTGATGACTGTGGAAGTATTTAATGTAAATGAACTTCCAGTTCATGTTTTTTGCCTTGAAAAAGCTCGCAAGTGGTCGAGTGAAAGCGCTTGGAAGAGACTGTGATTTTAACTTTGCCTTGTCATATTAAAGGATCTTATTGGAGACCTAGCAGCTGATTGATTTCTTCTACTGCTTATTTTGAAAGCCTTTGTGTACTTGCTTCCGGGTCCTGTGGTGCCAAGTGGTTTGCATTCGTGGTTTGGTTTTGCTTCTAGTTTTGGTTTTTCTAAAAATTCTTAGTTACATGCAATTGGTGCTCAGTTTTAAACAATGCTTTATTAGCCAGTAAGCTTTCAGCTAGCACCAGTGTAGCAGTCAGTTTTTAAGGTCACTTTCCTGAATACCTGAAAATTGCAGCTGATACATTAGCCTACCCAATTTCAATTCTAATCAACCGTTCCATAACAGAAGGCTATGTTCCCTTGCTATGGAAAATATCCCACATTATTCCCCTCCACAAAGGCACCCGCTCCACCGACCTCTCCAATTACCACCCCATTGCTATCCTCTCCCCTCTCTCCAAGATACTTGAAAAATGTATCAACACTCAGGTCTCCAACAACCTCCTAGCTAATAATCTCTTCTCCAAAACCCATCATGGTTTCAGGCCTTATCACAGCACTACCTCTGCTCTGCTCTCCTTCACCAACACTATACTTCATCACAAAAA
>NC_056735.1:1241529558-1241537058 GCF_019279795.1 Protopterus annectens | reverse complement strand
AAACCATTCAGGTAATTTTTTTGGTCTTGGCCATATGAAAGTCGAACTTTTGAAAGTTCGATCATCTGAAGTAGACCCATATGTATATATATATATATATATATATATATATATATATATATATGTGTGTGTGTGTGTGTGTGTGTGTGTGTGTGTGTGTGTGTGTGTGTATGCATATAAAAGGATCCATAGAGAATAATCTACAGTCTTTCATTAAATCATCCCTAAATGTCATTAGTTCAATCTTGTAGGTAATACAGCTGTGATCTAACCAAGTGTTACATTTTAATGCTTTGTTATGGCAGTAGTCATTCCACCTAAAAGATGGTATAATTTCACTTAGTGTGACATGTACTTTGTTTATTTCCTAAATTTGTTATGTTGAAAGTTCTTCATGTGGTTTAAAGGCATTAGTCTTAAATCATTAGTACCACAGTGAAGAACAATATGAGTATAACGAGCTATTTTTGAAAAAAAAAATGTAGTAACTGGCAATGAAGGAATTGTGACCCTAAAGTTATCTAAGTCACAAAGCATTCTTCACGTGCTTAAACATAGAATAACTTGACTATCAATGCGCTTCCTGGTTTAAGGTTAACCGATATGGATACAAAACAAAACAAAGTACAATGGTTCCACACGGTAGACTAATTGCACACAATAAATGTTTTATTCCAGTAATGGGGTAAGCACTTTCACGGATATCATCCGCTTCATCAGACCAGACTAAGAGGTATCATTGAAATACATCCTTTTAAACATTCAAATAGACCAATCAAAATGACAGATGAATACAATTCACAATTAACCTCTGTGGTGCTGAACATTTGTGAAGACCTTACTCTAAATATACAAAATACTAAATGACTAAAATCATGTATAAAATATTAATGATGATGTCTGAACTGTATCTAGTGCCATGTACAGAAAGAGTGTAAGGAAGAACAATGTGTCACACCATAGCAGCATGCATCCCAAACATACCAAACTGCTTGTACTTAGAGGGCAGATTTTTCATACTATGTGATTATATAGTGATGATTCCAAGTTGATTGGTGCCCTACAGACTCTTAAGCAGGAATTTATGGAGAGAGGCTACATTTGTAATGTTATTGATTCCCAAAATAAGAGCAAATAATATACGTGATATTATTGCTATGACTGTTCCAAATTTTATTAATAATATATCTGTTTTAGCTCCCCTAGGAACTTCTGATCATAACTCCATTAATTTTTTAAATGCATACATTTACTTCTTATAAACCCATGACTAAACAGTTTGGCTATAGCATAAAATACATCAAACCTTGAAGTCTATTGATTGGAACATGGAAATAAACCTAGAGTTTAGAAATTATTGATATACAACTTGAGAGAATTTCGAAGCAGTGTCTAAAAAGTACTCTATGTTACAAACATAAAATATCTACTTGTAAATTTCCATTTTTTTTGGACCCAGTAGGCAAAAAATTCAAAAACTAAAAGAAAATGTTTAACACAGACAAAAGCTCAGAGAAGAACATCAGGAATCTGTTGGCTAAGGAGGAAATGACCCCCTACCCCCCCCCCCAAAAAAAAGAGAGAAATTAAAAAGGTAACAATCCTCCCTATCTGGGATAAAATAAAAGGTTTTATTAATAGAAAAACTTTTGAGAAAATCTCTTCTTCAGTGCTTTAAGTACAAGTAATAAAAAACTTGAAATTTATATAGAAACCACATAATCACATTACACCAATTGTAAGACAACATATAATAAAACATTCTTAATTTAACAATAAAGTATATAAAATCAAACATCTAAATACTTCATTTGCAAAATGAGCTTAACACTAACAGTACTATTTAAAAGTGGATATGTATTTGCATGAAAATAATTTATCCATTTATATTCAATACATTCAGCTCCTAAAGATATAGCACCCCTCCTAATATCTGCTTGAAGGGTAGTAATTGTTGTAAATGTATATGTATGATCAGTTTCACTATCAATGACATGTTTAGATAAAGCATTTGTGTTAATCTGTGTATATATGAAATATGTTCAGATATACGTTCTTTTAACATCCTATTTGTTTTTACCGCATAAAAACAATTACACGGTTCACATGTTGCTAAATAAACCGAGTTAGCAGTTTTATAGGTAGGAAAACAATTAAAGGAGAACACTTTGTTAATGGATACATAAATGTATTATTCTTATTAATAAAACTACAGACTTGAAAATTATAACATGGTACAGCTGATTTTGTTAAAATATTAGATGGATATAGAGGACATTTCTCTTTATGGTAGTGTTTTTGTTTGAGATTCATTTATAAATGTCAGATTATCACCAACAATATTTAGAATATCATGAGCAGAAGTAAGAATATACTAGATATTAAAATAATATGTTTAATAAAATTACTATGGGCCAGATTCAGGAAGCCTCCGTGTAAGAGTTATAACTCTTACACTGAGGCTGCAGTGAAACTGTGTGATGTCAGCATGTCATGCATATGCATGAGGTGCATGAGGCATGCTGAATCACACTAGTAACTCTTGCACGGTCCGTGTAAGAGAGTAGGGGGCGTGTCTGTAGGCTAAGCCCTGCCAGCGTACACGCCCCCGGAAGACTAGAATGGCTGAAAGTAAACAGCCACGAGAGAGGCCATGGAAATGTGAATAAACACACTACACAACACATGCCCTGATAGACCATCACTGTATAAAGTGAAGAGATGTTATAAAATTAAATTAAAACCTTTTTTTTTTTAAACCCGAAATGTTTGCTACTGTGTGCTGGGTGTGCTACTAAGCGCAATCACAGTTAGCAGTCAGTGGAAAAGGATATAAGAACTAAATATGCAAAGTAAGCCAAGAAGTAATAGCTTAGTGGTAGAGTTGCTGGCCTAAGAGTAGGCAGGCAGGGTTCGAGCCCCCACAACAACTTTTTTTTTTGTAAATAAGCACGAAAAAGCCCCCTGACAGTATTGTACAAATGTAAATGTATTCCCTTTTGTAAAATGGAATGAAATGGAGCATATATTCCGAAGTAACACAATAATAAAAATAGTCAGAAATGTACTGATAGCTAAGCTGCTGTGAGACGGAATGCCCGTAGCTGAGTAATGTTTAAAAAGCTGCAAACTGTATGCTCGTTGCTAAGCACCGGTTTAATAGGCTGAAACCGTTTGCAACTAGCTGTGCTTAGCTGAACAAGTGTGTCACTAGCCAATTAAGGTTTATCCCAGCGCACACCGTTTGCGCGACGCTCCCACAAGCTAACTGCCAGTGCGCATGCGTTACATCCACGCAAACGAGCACAGACCTGGTTTTAAATGCTTAAAAGTGCTTTTGGCAAGTTTGATTGACAGGTCCTCAACTCATTTCTGTCAGGAAAATCAAAAGTCAGTTGCCAGAGTCGAACCCAGGATACCATGCACTAGAGTCAAGGTACTTCACCACTAAGCCATGACAGCAATACCATGAAATGCAGAAATAGCATATATATGGGATAAAATCCAGAATGGAGCATGAGAAAGCATTTTCAGTGAAGTAGATACAATTCCAAAACGGCCAATCAGAGAAATGTGCGGGAAAAGCGGCATATATAAGCCCCATAGGCGGGAATACACAGCAGAAACGATTGTAGAACAGACCTGCAGTTAGAATGAGTGGAGTAGGTGAGGGCGTTGCTTCGAGCACAGCGTTGGGCGTTGAGGAGTCTAGATACATGGTCTGGCTCCTTGTCCATCATCACGAGGCCCAACTCATGCAGGGCCAGGTCTCATGGGGAGTGTATAGGGCAGAGGCATGGGACCAGTTGGCTCGTGATCTGACCAGTGCTACTGGCATTCCACGCACTGGTGAGCAGGTCCGTCACCACCATGCGGACCTGAAGCGGCAAGGAAGACCAGTTGTCGAATGGATCCAGGAGGCCCGGGATATGCCCAACGCCCGCTACTGAGTAAGTTACATTTTGCTTATGTATGTAAGGATTTCAACTGGCCGATACCATGGAGATGTGTAGTCCAATATTACTTCTTCCGTATTACAGCTGCAGGTGTCCGCTCTGTGAATCGCGAGATGTATGGCCGTAGGCTGGTGCGGCTGCGCCACCATGCAGGTTAGTAACCCCACCCATTACTTGTAAATAAATATTGTACTGTAGCATGTATCAGAACACTGCAGTGTATTGATTAAAAGTAATATAATGTGCAAGCAGGAATTGTAAGTCTGCAGGTATGGCTGCAACAAGTTCATCAGTATGCAAGTGTAACTGGAAATATAATTGATAGAATTAAACAGTGCTGTAATACAGATGTCCCACCATGAATTAAATATAGTGTAACCTGCAGTAGTCCCAAGAGTACAGCTTTAGAATCCGAGGTAGTCATATGTGAGATATATCCCTGTTGAAATGCTGAATCATGACAGAAGTGAGGCTGTTGGAAAGTGTTTGAATCACCACCAGTCTAACATGTGAACAAAGCCTAGAAGTACCAACCTGAACTGTGAAGTTGCAGGATGTGTGAGAGTGACAGAAAGGGTCATGTATGAATAAATAAAGTAGTAATAACCCTGAATATAGTAGCCCCAGTGTGTTTCTACAGAACTAAATGCATGTGGGAAGTACAACTTAATATCCCAAACTGATTTCAGTGTGTCAGAATCTGGAATGTCTAGGCCAAATGCTGTATATGGTGATCACAGTAAACAATTTGCAGATAGAATGAATGATTATCTGACAGACTAAACAGCCATAGTTGTCCCCTGTCCTGTCATCAAAGTGTAGCAGGATGATGTATCTGATCAAATTCAAAATAAGTAGGATAGTGATGTATTTGTAACAGGTGTAGCTTGACAGTCAAATAAAATTTATTTTGAAACATCAGCCTCAACTTAATTGTGTACCTTATACAAATGTAAATCAATGTGTAACATATGAATGTGTCATCACTTTCTATCTCCGCCCAACCCTATAATTCCATATAACAACACCCACTAAATAATGGTATGTGAACATTTCATTAATCATGGACATTTGTCCATTTCAAAAATATATGCATGTCTGTTCGTGCATGTGCCCTGTTCATACCTGCAAATCTGATGGCCTGTTGCCATTAATCAACCCTGCATGTTGTTTGACTGTGTATTTCTGTTCAAATAATGCATGTGATATTGATATGCCCCTTGTTCAATGGTGTTAATATCTGGGTGTTTGTTTGATGGGAATACCAATGCATGCTGTTATAACTAATCTGAATGGAATAAAATGCCACTAACCCAAACTAACATAACAACTCACAAACCTAGAACGCTTGGGAAGGCGGGTTCCAGCGGACCCACCTCTCCCACCTCAGCTGGCGCCTGCACCTGGCACTAGTGCCCAGGCGGACCCCTCCGGTGGCCCTGTGCCACCTTCGGGTGGAAGCGCTGCAGGGATGGGGCGGTCCCCCTCTGCAAGTGTGGCCGGAGGGGTTCGTCCACTCACCCTCCGGTGTCCGGTCTGTGGTGCGAAGGGAGATCCAAGACACTGTACTTGGGCCCCTACGCCAGCTTGAGGCTCGTGTGGCACAGCTAACGGCCCCGGCCATTGCCCCGCCTACACAGCCCCGTCCTGGGCTGTGAAGGAACAGTGGCAACTGCCTATGGGTGGGGATATCAGTTCCACTGTTGCCATCTGTGGGCTCATGCATCTTAAATCCCAACCTCCGTCCCGTCAATTGTGTAACCCCCACGTGTGTCATACACCGCCCCTGTATGCGTCTTGTCTGTCTTGTCTGTTAACCTACCCATCCTACCTCCCCAGCTATACCGACTTCCTTCACCTGACATACCACTCTCACCTGAAAAAAAAAGGGGCACTCTGTACCCACAAAAATTACGCCCCATACATAGCTGTCCATGTCGCACACATGTCTGTTTGACATTGAAACAGTTAATTACAATTGGCTCTACAACAAATATTAATGTTGTCCTGACACCTCTCTCAGGGGTGAAAGGTTTCCAATGTCTCACTAAAATACATGGAAATGCACAGCTGTTGCTGCCAAAGACATGGGCATCTATGGGCCTTACCTATATCCCTCCTGCAAATCCCACGCTTGTTTCCCTACTGTCTTACCCTCTTTGTGACCCCTTTTTCACCACTTTCCTGTCACCCCTTTTTCTTTTCTTTCAAAGAAATTAGTGCGGGTGTGCGCTTGTGTTAGCGGAGCTAAACGCAACTGCGCATGCGTGAGCTCAGCAAGCAGCGCAGACCTGGTTTAAAGTGCTTAAAAGTGCCTTTATGGCACTTTGATTGACAGGTCCTGTACTCAGTTTGAAAGTTTGCTAAGAAAAATAAATTCCCACTGTCAGTCTCAAACCCAGGGCCTTGGTAACATTAGTCTGTATGACCTACCACTAAGCCATGCCTGCTTTACAAGAACACACTGCTAAAATAAATATAACATGTAATAGTAGGAATCAGTATAAAGGCAATATAGGAGATGTACTATCCAAAGCATGTCAGGTAGAGTTTTAATGGCCAAATTACTGGATTCCCATACTAGTTCAGTGTGAACAGAAACAGCCCTGCTACCTGTTAGCTTGTACATAATAATGTAAGGTAATGTACATATGTGAAGGTATGTATATCTACACATACATATATATAAATATATATTAATACATATGAAATATAGTCGTAGGTCTCCGTAGCCATACACACTCACTACAGGAAACAGTGAACATAATTGCAGCAACCTGAATCTGCAACACAGCCTGACCCCTGTGTGACCTACTTACCCTTCTAACTGCTTAAAGGTGGCCTCAGCACTTTGATTGACAGGTCCTGTACTCAGTTTGAAAGTTTGCAAAGTAAAAAATTCCCACTGTCAGTCTCGAACCCAGGACCTTGGTAACATTAGTCTGTATGACCTACCACTAAGCCATGCCTGCTTCACAAGAACACAGTGCTAAAATAAATATAACATCTAATAGTAGGAATCAGTATAAAGGCAATATAGGAGATGTACTATCCAAAGCATGTCAGGTAGAGTTTTAATGACCAAATTACTGGATTCCCATACTAGTTCAGTGTGAACAGAAACAGCCCTGCTACCTGTTAGCTTGTACATAGTAACGTAAGGTAATGTACATATGTGAAGGTATGTATATCTACACATACATATATATAAATATATATTAATACATATGAAATATAGTTGTAGGTCTCAGTAGCCATACACACTCACTACAGGAAACAGTGAAGATATATGCAGCAACCAGAATCTGCAACACAGCCTGGCTCCTGTGAGACCTACTAAGCCCTTTAACTGCTTAAAGGTGCCTCCAGCACTTTGATAGGCCCTATACTCAACTCAAAAGCAGAATATGAGCATACTAGTAGGCCCTACCACAAGACCATTTTAACACTAGTCTGTATGACCTACCACTAAGCCATGACTCTCATACAGGAATATAGTGCTAAATAAGTGGAACATGTAATAGTAGGAATGAAGATAACTAGT